>NC_067163.1:14731512-15031512 GCF_903995435.1 Acomys russatus
CATCATGTGTGCTTTGGAAATGATCTCCCATAACCCATGGGTAGACCAGCACTTTCGGGAGGCCTAGTAAGGGCTCACTTTCCATTTCCTTGTCAAGGTCCTGTAGACACTGGCTTGATGGAAGCAGATTCAGCCATGCATCCTGGATGGAACTAAGGAACCACATAGAGGTGATGCCAGGGGAAACTCTCCAGGCAGAGGTGACGTCTGCCTTTTGTCTACATTTCCCTCACAAAGGACTTCCAGGAAGGATGCAAGTTATTATGGAAGGATATTTTTGACAGACCGCACGGAGCTGAGCTCCTTGGGAAAACAGTTTGCTATGCAAGGCCAGTGAACTGCCTGAGGCCTAGAGGAATACCTTGCATGGCTAGAGAAAGCCTGGAAAGTTCCCTGGCACACCTTCGTCTTCCCATGTGCTCCCCTTCCAGGCTTTCCTCAGTGCCGCTTGCTTTAACTTTGGGGTCAACTTATTTTGGGAGGCAGACGACCTGTTCTTTCACTATTCTGTCTCAAGGAGGCACGGACAACAGGAGAACCTACATCCATTGCAGCTGGGAGAGCTTTCTCCTAGGCACGAGGCTGCTTGATTCTCCCAAGGCCTCAGTGTGATAGGCAGAGCAAGGAAGAACCACTGGTTGGGGATGCTGCAACTCAGCAAAGCTGTGTCCAGGGTGTCTGGGTTGCTCCCATTTCTGTGTCACAGGACTTGGGAGGGTGGGCTGTCCTTTAAGCGCAGGGAGTAAAGTGAACTTAAACATGTGTATTTCCCTGTAAAACCCAGTCTGGGCCCCTCTGTGTCTTCTTCCCTAAGCGATGGTGGAGAAAATGCGAGAGGCCTGTGTCGCGCTCATCCTCTGACTCTGATGGGTATGTCCCACATGTCTACACTACCCTTCCTGCAGTGCAGTGCCTACCTCCAGCTCTTCATAAAGAAAGGCTGCTCAGGCAGAGGAAGGCGTGCATGTGACAGGGAGGGGGGACCTCGCTGCTTCAGCTTGCTACAGGCTTTCACCACTTATCAGGGAAAATGCAAAAATAAGCAGCGTAGCGGTTTTAATAACTCTGCATAGAGCAGGCTATCAAACACTCAGAGCGTTAATTACAGACTCCACAGCCAGGATGGTCAGAGGTGTCTTTGTTGGGTGTCCTCACCCTCAGTAAAGCCATCCCCAAGAAAGAATCTCTAGGGCATCTGAGAAGAAGTATGGAAACCACACCACCAGTCATCCAAGGGCTGAGGGCAGATCGCACAGGAAAGCAGGGGGCACAACAGTGGGAAAGATGGGGCAGAAGGGAGAAGTCATAAAGACTGCAAGGAAAGAAAAACGAGTGTCATTTGGGGAGCCCATTTGGAGCAGATTCCCAAATAGTCGCTCTGCAAGGTTGGCTGCTCTGCAGGCCGTTTAGTGAACCGCTGACAGATCTGGCTGCTCGCTCTCCTCATGCCTCAGGACAGCTCGTGTGGAGCTGCTCTCTGTGAGTCTGCAGAAGGCTGGAAGCCAAATCTAGGAATCTCAGAGTTCTTAGAGGCAGAGTCTTGCTTCCTGTTCAGAGCCCATCTGTTTGCTGGCTGGTTCTTCTCTGGACATTTGGGGCAGGTCCTAATTGATGCTTGGCTTTTTCTTTGCAGTCTCACTTCCCCCTTCCATCTTTGTTGGTTTGCTCTTTTTTTTTTTTTTTTTTTTTTTTTTTTTTTTTTTTAGCTTAGCTTGTGAGCTCGAACCATTTCTGGACAGGCTTTTGTAGTTCCTTGGGATGGTGAACACTGGTTTTGCCATGTTCCCCCCAGTTGTCTCTTGAGGCTCTCACTATGCGAGAACTAACTGGTGTAAACATAAGCAAGCACCTTGTCCATGCTGGAATCATAGCATCCTGCTGTTTTTTCAGGAGGCTTCCACAACCTGCTGGTTGATGGACCATTTTAGCAATTGCACTGAAGGCTGCAGCATCTTTCAGAAACAGAAAAGCCATCAACTGGCCTGTAGCATCCGATGAGACTGGGGACCCGAGGGAGACATTCTTTTTTTTTTTTTTCTATTGCCTAGAGATGCCCATTAATAACTTTTAACTTTTTGTCCTCTTCCTTGTGTAATCTACAGACTGTCAAGTCTGGAAATGAGAGTGTTTCCTCTGGAGGGAACAAAGCTTTTGAAAATAATAATGAAGATGCATTTAGAATTTGCTTTTTGGAGCTGTTTGGCAGTATCGATCTGGGAGCAGACCCAAGGCATGCACACATTCCCCTTAGAGATCTAAGTCACACGGATATTGGGGCGCGGAGCTAATTGGAAGGTGAGGCTGTAAAGGCTTTGGAGTGGGAATTACTGCTGATTGGCATTTAGTGCAGAGGCCCCACTCAGCCCCTGCAATCATTCTGACTGGGACTGCGGCTCCCAACAGTCAGAGAGCTTAGTCGGTGGAGCCGAGAGGGTTGAGGTAACCCTTCCCTTCTTATTTCTATTCATCCCAATGCATGGACACATGAGCACTTATCTTGTCTGCCTCCGGCCATGTGACATCAGGGAGATCATATCTTTTGGGTTGGAGATTGAACCCCGGCCTCAGGCATGCTGTGGCTATTGCTTTTGTACTGCTGTGATAAAACACCATGGCGGAGGAAACTTAGGGAAGGAAGAGTTAATTTTGGCTCACAGTTCCAGGGAGATTAAAGCCCCTCATGACCGGGACTGGGAAGTATGGCAGTAGGCAGGCATGAGGACAGGCACAGTTGGGAGAGCCTATCCTCAATTGCAAGCAGGAAGCAGAGGAGGCAAGTCTCTGACCTCTCAAAGTGGAATACTGCCCTGGTGATATACTTCCTCCAGTTGGGCTTTACCTCCTAAGGCTCCCCAAGCATCACCATCAGCTGGGGACCAAGTATTCAAGTGATGCCTGAGACTACGGGCTCACACCACCATACAAGCAAAGCACACTCCTTACTGATGAGCTATATACCAGAATTCACTTCATTGCCTTTAGCCTCCGGTTCCTTCAGCTGCTCCACATAAGAGAATAGAAAAAGCTTGTGTGTCCCCCCTTCCCCCACATGCTCAATATACATGCAGATAAGTTCCCAGGGCAGGAAAAGACGAATGACTCAGCTTACGGTGGGAAAGAACAACTTTGTTGATTTCTTCTATCTTCAGCAATTGCATGAAGCCCACCTATACACTGGTGATGGAAGTTGCTTTACTCAGCCTAAATGTCCACATCCTAAAGTCTGGAATAATCAGGATAACCTTTGTTCACCTTCCTCCAAATCCTTTAGACCAGTTAACACACAGCATTGGTCCTCATGCCCAGTGAGCTATTGCTTTGTTTAGCTCATTTCAGAAAGCAAACAAGACAGAATCCTTTTCTGCCCTCCAAGTCTTGGTCAGTCTTAGAATATTTAAGCACTTTTTAGAGTTCCTGGGGTGGGCTAATGAAAATACCCAGAATCCTTTGGCTGGGCTGAATGGATGTGTTTCCTGTTATTTGAGGCTAGAGTGTCTGGATGTTCTGCGCGTTCACCATGGAAAGCAGAGGGGAGGATGTTATGGACAGTCCCTAGAAGCTTGTGCATGATCCTGCTGGCTTTACTTTCCCACACCCCCTAGTTGTCCAACTAGCCAGAACCCAGTTAACCACACATTCACTCATTCACCCAGTTTTGATTTCCCTGATAGCTCTTGAGGTGGGCACCATTTGAACCTTTCATAGTGACAGAACACACTGATGACTTGAGGGCACAAATCCTCCAGGCAGAAGAGAGGGCATGGTCCCAGGTCTGGCACTTGGGGACTTACCTTTAACTGGTGTTTAATAAATAGTTGCCATCTGTAGAATCACTTCTGTGTGTAGTAGGTTGGGGGGGGGGGCGTGCTAAGCATATGGAGGTGAAATCCTGAAACAGTTAGGGCTTAGTGCTGCTGTTTTGGGAAGATCGCAAGAGAGACTAGTTCAGCAGGCAAGGAAGGGCCCATGTTTTTCGTCAGTTCATTGCCCCTAGAAAAAACAATATTTCATAGTCTTTTCCTCAGAATTCATCTTATTCCCAGCATACAAATGACAGTTGGTACTGAGCTGGGTACAGTGTCCACTGACTGAGTCTCTGAGCCATTCAATGTTTAGTTGGGTCTCTGGGACCCTTGATATGGGCTGCATTCTAAATGGATTCTAGCTTGGTGCTGCTTTAGATTTTTGATCCAGGTCATAGCACTGGGTGGCTCTGGGGTGGTTCTGCTCTATGCACAAGGGAGAAGAAGGAAGCCCAAGCTGCTTGCTGGCCTTGCCACTATGCCAAGCAAGGACTTGAAATCCAGGGATGCAATCAGGAGGAGACTGTTTGAAAAGTGTTTTATAATACCTTGAAGGAATGCAGTTGATTGAAGACCAGCCAAGGACCAGCCAGATTAGAGATCTGTAATTATTGCTTTCTTCTAGAGGAGATTTAAAGTGGAATTAAGTGATTAGAAGAACCTAATTGCTTTTGAGCTCCCTTTATGACACTGTCAGGTAAAGGCAGTGTAAAGACTGCTTTTGTTAAAGCCCCAAAGCAGGTGTGGTAACCCAGGCTGGTGTGCGGGACAGGCTGGTGGATTCCTTTCCTGGCCCTTAGATCTGAGTGCATTCAGAGTTGCAATTTTGTCTTTTGATAAGTGGGAAGAAAGACAGATAATTGGACTGTTTTAATAAGTCCTAGGAGAACCTCAAAACAAATGCCTCAATAACACAAAGGTGTGGAGAAATTTGGGATTTGAAGATAGAAGACTGAGTTTGAGTCCCTGACTACTTTGTGATAATTCTGAGGGTTCACACTGAGCTTTCACTGGGCGTGTAAGGTAGCTTTTCAGGCCTCCACAACACCTTCCCGGGACTGTCAAGCAGACGAGACACATTCATTTTGTGGGAGCAGAGAAAGCAGCATTAAATGGATTTTCGGTACATTTTCTTCCGAGCAGCTGTAGGAGAGGCACCATGCAGAGGGTGGCTTAGCAAAATATAATTCGTTCTCTGGATGAAGGCTGGAAATCTAAAATTAAGGTCGTAGGGTCAGGGCTCTCCTGAGGGCTCTCAAGGAGCATCCTTTTCACTCTTACTGGTGGCAGCGAGCAATCTCTGGACTTCTTTAGCTTATCAATGCAACTTTCTGCCTGCCTCTGCTGTCCTCTGTCACATGGCTCCCACCCTCACATGCTAGTAGTGATCAAGTATCTGTTCTCTTATGGCTATTGGCTCAGAGTTCGCCACGTTCCAGAAGGATCTTGTCTTCTGTATACCCCCAGGACTATTGTCTCAGTGACTTTTAAGTTGCTGAGATAAATAAAACACCACGGCCAAAGCAACTTATGAACAAAAGTGTTTAGTTGGGGTTGCAATTTCAGAGGGATAGGAGCCCATCCCATCATGGTGGGAAGCATGGCAGAAGGCAGACAGGCATGTGACTGGAGTTGGCTGCTTGAGAGCTCACCTCCTGAGCCAGAAAGATGAAGCCAAGAGCCCACTGGGAATGGTATAAGTCTTTTGAAACCTCAAAGCCCACCCCAGTGATACACCTCCTCCAGTAAGGTCACACCTCCTTTCCTTTCTAATAGTTTCGCCAACTGGGAACCAAGTGTTCACAGTGTTGGGCTCTGTGGGCCTATGGGGGGGCTATTCTTATTCAAACCGCCATAGCTATACTTCCAAAGGGGTTTTCTACCACAAGTTCGGGGGGGGGGGGGGGGGGGGGAGGGGAATAAAATCCATACAAACCAGTAAGTGATGACGGAAGAGAGATGGACATTCAGGAGTATCTTCCTAGTACCACAGGTATAGTCTGACTGGAGACACAGCTGCGCCAAGGCTATGGAGTGATATCTGTCAGAAGAGAGGCACACTAGGAGGAAAGAGGGAGTGTTGTGAGCTCATCCAGTTTCTTGCTGCTTCTGTTCTACCAATAACAGCATCTGCTTCTTCCCCTACTCTCCCTCCCAGCTCCCGTCAAGACCCAGTATGCAGGGACATTGCTGCAGTGGAGGGAAGACCTTGTGTTAACTTGCACCCAGTCACAGAGACATCATCTTCTAGTTACAGCCAGGTGCCTCATGCTGCCTCTGGAACTGGTGTGCCTAGACAAGCCAGTGTGTGCTGCAGGCTGTCCTTGAAGCCCGCCACTGGGCTGGTGTGCTGTTGAGTTGGTTTCTTGAAGGCCACCCTTTGGGCTATCTGCAGCAATGTTCAGGATGAGACTTTGTCAAAGAACAGAAAGAAAAAGTTCTGTTCACGCACGGTCGACTGTACCAAGTGCAATTTATTTCCGTGACTTCATTACTGGTGCCCTCTGTCTTCTTATTTTCCAGCTGGTTACTGAGAACAAAGATCAGCGGGGTGCCTGCCTCTTCAGAGAGTCACAGTACTTGAGCAAGTCAAAGCACCCTTCCAAGAATGTGGTCGAGCCTTTAGGCAAAAGGGTTGTAAGGTGGTTGGGGGACCTGGAAAGGCACCTTAACCCAGCTTTGGGGAGACGAGTGTCCTGCCAGGTACCGGGGTCAGGTGCATGATGACAAAGAAGCACATGTACCTTTAAAAGATACGGAGGTGACTGAGGGCAAGAGCTTGGTGATGGGCTGAGCTCTTTCCTACATCAACAGAAGTTGTTCAGGCGTCAGTTTCTTCTTACAAGAAGCCTAGGAACAACTGGGATCCTAGGGCGAGGCCAACCTGCGCCTGGGGCTGCCTCCTCTGTGGGTATATTCGCTTCACTAAGCCATGATCGACTATATAGGGTTTGACTCCTCTGTGGTCATATGGCCCTGAAGGGAAAGCCTTTGTTTTAGCGAGGAATAAACTCTTCCTGGCCTCTGACACTATAGTGCTCATTTTTTTCTTTCATGGGACTCCTAGGTAAATTAGCCAAGGAGCTCCCCCCCACCCTTGGGTGCCAGGTGGCTTGACATGTCTCATTAGGAATACCTGTGTGGGAAGAAAAACATATTTTTAGCAGTGGGTAGGAAGTGTTATAGAAACATGACTTGTTTGACATTATGGAGCTCAGAGCATCAGTTCAAATCAGATGGTAGATAGTATCTGTAGCTACGTTGTGGAAAGAAATCAAAAGACTGGAAATTGGGACTCAATGCTAGCATATCATTAAACAGGATCGAGTGCATCCCAGGATACTGTTCCACCAGAAACAATTCATTTCCTCCAATCACGTAAGGGCTGCATAGTGAACAGGTTCAGGACCTTCCGGAGTTCTTGGGCTCTGGGAATTGATCCAGTCTGTGGCTGTGGCTTTAGTGCATTTCCAGTCCACAGCGAGGCAGAGTTCAGTGTGGGCCTACTGTGTGAATTCTGTCTCATGAAGGAGCAGCCATAAGGCATGCCACAGTTAGGGCTTGTCAGGTAAAAGACTTCCTCAGAGGTTGGTGCTCAGGGACTTGCTGGGGATGCTCTTGTGGAGTGGAACACTTGTGGAGGTTGTGAGCAGAGGATGAGGCAGGGAGAAGCTGGACTTTGGTGTCACTGCAGGGTCCTCAGGTAGCTCTGCTGGGAGTTCAGAACTGAGGTGGCCTCTTGGTGTTGGCCACTGTGAGCAGCAGAGATTGGGATTCTTTGCTTTTGTGACCCCGGCTGGTGGTTGTGGCCCCAGGGAGGAGTGACAGTGAGTAAATAACCATTTCTCTGTAGCAGAGGCTGGTCCTCAGGGGCTGAGTACTGAGGCTGAATGCCACCCACATTCCCAGTAACTGGGGCAGGACTTTCTTGAGGTGGTTACCTGAACTGTGCATCACCATCTGCCCAGTCATCGTTATGCATTTGGTCTTAGCTACTCAGCAAGTCAGAGCCTAGTGATCTGGGGACAAGATCCTATATTTGGTCAGTGAAAAACAGGAATAATTGCAGGCACTGTTCTCTCTTGAATGTGAATCAGTGCTTAGATTTGCCTCGTGGTGTCGCAATATGGTCACCTGTCACAGAGATACCTGGGCTTGTGAATAAGATGTTGCGCATGAGCTAAGGTCCCTGCTTGTATCTGCTTGCCGGGCACCTTTGGATCTGGCCAAGAGGAAGGTTCTTGTTGGTTATGCTGGTGTCACTGGCCTGTCACACAGGTACTGTCTTCTAAGAGTCGAAAACGGTGGGTGTTGTTCCTTCCTGCCCAAATGGCTCCTTAAGGGAAACAGCTGGGAGTTGTAGGAAAATAATGCTAATTGGGGTTAATTATCTCCATTTTCTTTTTTTCACCTATGAGAAGGAACCTGGGTACATCCCACCACCTGCTTGGGTATCATTTTGTATTCTCTCTTAATCTGAAGGAATTGGATTAGATGTTCCTAAGACCTATGTAGTCATATGATGCTTTAAAACATGTCTACATCTTGGGATGGGCTCATTCTATCTCTAGGATGTTTAGATACAACAAGCTGTTCTGATTCAAGAGGAGTGTTATACTCTGCTTTGTTTGTCTGGCCACCTTTTCATGTGTCCTTCATCTGCCACCCAGGTCCTCCTTCACTTTGCTAGCTGTCTATGAGAGTAGGCCCTCCCTACCTTTCAAAAGTGGGAACAGGGAGCATAGAAGTAGCATTAGCTTGAAAGTCAGTCGGCTGTTGGTAGGTGGGCAGCACGGGAGGGGGCACTGGCGATTCTCCGTCAGGCTTGAGACCAGAGTGATGGTGCGGAAGCAGGGGCAGCAGAGGGCATTGCCAACCCATATGGACATGCTTGCTCTGCCCCAAAGCCTGGGGTAGAACAACCCAGCCAGGTGATGAATATGCAAGAACTTAGTCCCCTTTCCAGGAAACTGCCTAGTTGCCATTCATCTTGGCTGATAAGGAGAGAAGAATGAATGGGGGCGGGGTGGGAGTGGATGAAAACACATAAATAAATGAAGAACTGAGTGGAGAGATGTGTGTTTTCTTCCCAACATCAGGGCTGTTGCCAGACAGCCAAGCTGTCATTTCTGGCGAGGTGACAAGACCCAGATACTCTGATGTAAGGCTCTTGGTCATTACCTAGTATCCCAGTGGTCATGACCATCTGCTCGGCCTGTCCCCTTGTATGATATCAAAGTAGATTTCAGAAGACAGAAGCATGGTCCTGCCAGAGGTAGTAAGACAGATTTGTTCAAAGGCAGAGAGAAAGAGTAGCATTGCAGGACCTGAACTGCATTTCTGGTCAATGCACCAGTGACAGGCTTCTGGCCCTAAGACCGTGCCTTGTGTTCCTATAACTTTATTTTAGACTCCAGAACTCAGTGGGCAGCATTGCTACTGTTATGAATGACAAGTCACACTGAGGTCAGGCCTGGCTACTCCATTGCCCTGAGCACAGAGGCAAGCATAACTGTCTAATGTCTAGAGTGGAAACTCTTTAAAAAAAAGTCTCTTTTTTTTCTTTCCTAGCTCTCCCACAAGACATAAAAGATGCTTGATTAAAGGGTGCATATCCAATTTTTTTAGCCATGTGAAGCTACTCATTGACATATAGTTAAGGAAATGCTAGATTAAGCCCGGAGTTAGAGTGGCTGAGTACATCAAAAGTTTATTTTAGGAACTGGGGACTTCAGTTTCTATTCTGTGTTCAGGTCTTCAGTGCTCCCAAGTTACTGAACACAGTCTTCCAGGTTGACCGAGGTGACGGTATCCATCCTGTAGAAGAAGGGGAGGCCAGCTTTCATTATGTTCTGGGCTTTGAGTCCAGGCCTAGAAGTATATGCATCATTTATACACAGAGGTTAGCCGTATAGTACCCTGGATACAAGAGAGGCAGGGGACTCTAGTCTACTCTTTTTTTTTTTTTTTTTTAAACAGGAAAAGCAACTTAGGGAAAAGCTATCTGTGATGTGGATTATAGAAGCTTCATTTCCAGACAATTATGCCATTATATACATTATGTATATGTCATCATATATATCGTGTCTAGCTGTCATTTAATATCTGTCTTCTATCATCTATATGCCTGCCATCTTATCCATCCATCCACCCTCATGCCTGTCTGACATCTCTGTCATCAAATCATCACTTTCACCGTTTACCATATGTAACAGCAATATGAGCACCCACAGCACATCTTCTAAAGCAAATATAAGAACTGGCAGCATCCTACCCATCGCCATATGGTTCTTTCTTGTCCTACTCCTCTTCCTCTTCCACTTGAGGTACCATCGCCTTGTGTCCTGTGCTTGCTTGTTTTCGAACATCTTCAGAGTTGGGTCTTACCTGGACACACATCGATGGCGTAAAACTGTCTCCCTCATGTGTGCACACTTTGTACTTACTTTTGTGTGACTAGTAGGTGGCTGTGATTCATCCGCAGTCTGCTGTCTTGTTGTGTGTTATTCACGCAGTGATTCTGTCCCAGTTTATTCATCTACTCTTCATGAATATGTGAGGTGCACAAACTTCGCTATGTGAAGAATGCGCCACCATCATACTTTACCTGCCCTTTGTTGTCCATAGGCAGGTCCCTTTTTTTCCCCCTGTAAAGTATGAGAAGGGCTGTTGGGTTTGTAGGATAATGCTTAGCTTTCAAGCTATCTTGTTAAAACTGTATGAAAGATTCCGTGTCTACACCTTCCACAAGACTTTAGATAGCCCGGCCCTCTCACTGTCATCAGTCCTCTTATTGACTATGTATGAGCACAATATGTACACAGTGACTTTTATATGTTCAATTCCCACGGTGGCCAAATTCTCTAAGCCATCAGCATTTTCCCTACTTGCTGCATGCCAAGGCAGGATGCGTGACAAGATCTCGAACCAACTGTCAGATTTGAAAGGAAGTTCTACTTAATAGATGGCATGGAAGGTGAAATCTGCAAACCACCACTCAGGTTAAATAGCCAGTCTTTCCCCCTTATCACGGAAATAGTTTAGTTATGAGATAGAATTAGTTATCCTAATAATTAAAAAGTTAATGATTAATTAAAATTTAAATTCAAGCAGCATTTTGGCCACCTTAGATGTCCTACAGTTTGTTGATGCTAGGAAGGCAAAGAGACGAAAAAGTGCCTGGCAGTTGGACTCCTTGAGGATGTTAGCATGCAGTCATCAGTTATGGACAGAGGTGGATATGTCTGGCTGACTGGTTACCCATGTATCAGCCATGCCACCTGGGTCCCAAGACAAGTAACAGTTGGCCATGCCTGCCTTACTTCATGTTTGGATGCAGGTGCTGCCCTCTGCACGATTGCTGCATTGAAACTGCCCTCAGTAGGGGCAGCCCTGTCTTCACACACCATGCAAAGCTATGCTTGCTTGTTTATAAACTGTAAGTTTAAAGACTTGTAGCCAATGTTAAAAAGAAATGCTATGATATATATATATATATATATATATATATATATATATATATATATATATATATATGTACGTTTTAGTTTTGGCTGATTAAAGAAATCCACTGTTCTTGGAAGTTCACCTGCTCCACTTAGAATTTGAGGGCTCCTGAATGAATTTCTGCCTTGTTTTAGATTTTCTTTTTATTTTAAAGTATATCTGTGTGTGCAGGTGACCATGGATGCCAGTAATGTGTGACAGTTTCCCTAGAACTGGAGTTACACGTGGTTCAGAGCTGCCCAACATGGGTGCTAGAAAATCAACTCTTGGGCCTCTTCAGGAGCAGTGTATGCTCTTCACTGCGGAGCCATCTCTTCAGCCTCAGCTTTCTTCTTTTAAATGCTGGTGGGTAGGGCCTGATTCTCTCAAACGTGAGTGGCTTTGATTTGATGGAATGAGTGACAAACAGGAGCATGCCTCACTCCCTCCTATTTTCCCCTCCTCTACCTTTGCTGTCACTGTAGGCTCATGAGCTGTTGTTGTTTGTTTGTTTTGTCTTTTGTTTTTGTTTGTTTGTTTAGCTATGTTTCTCTGACTCCCCCCCCCCCCCCATGTAATGCTAGCTATGGTTTTACTCTGAGTTGATGTGGTAAAGGAACCAAAAATCCAAGTTTTCTACCTTCTTCCCACCTGGTTGATGAAGGAGCTGGAGTTTACCTAGCAGTGTCTTGTAGAAGCAAACATTGTTTTCCCAACAATAGATTTCATCGTCTCTCAGGCCAACCATCTGGGCACAGACAGACTTGTTACCACAGGACACACTACGCTGTTCTCAAAACTGATGTTAAGTATCTTCTAGTAGCCTAGACAGAGTCTGTCTGCCTTTCTTTCTTTCTTTCTTTCTTTTTCTCATTTGTTTGTCTTTACCATGCCTCCTTGCCTTCTTCCTTCCAGCAGTTGCTTGCAGCCTAGTCTTAGTGTTAGGTGGAGGGATACTTCTAGTATTGACATCTCAGCCAGAACCTTTAGGGTAAGAGAAGATCCTAGAACGGCACAGATGGTGTTGGGGAGGTAGGAGGCTTTTTGCCTCAGCTTATGTGAAATTTTTATTGATGTGGGGAAAGAAATGATAGCCTGTCTGTTTGGATAGTATGGTATATATCTGGTCACACTACACAGCTCTCCTCCGTGAGATCAGAAGCTTAGAGGTTCACTAACAGCTACAAACCTCAAAATCTGAGCAGTGCCAGGCACATAGACAGTGTCGAATAAAAGACTGAGTACTGAGTGGAGGAACAATCTACGTGAGGTTCTGATATATCCGAGACTTTGCTAAATGGCCTGGGATTCCTGACGGAATTATAAAGAACCACATAGAAAAGCTGAAGCTGTGGCCTCAGTGCTCAGCACCAATCTTGCTGAGGCCCCATTGGATCTGCGCTTCAAACTTGTCTATTCAAAGAAAAAGAAACCAGAGAGGAGACGTGGCCAGGAGCCAGGCACCTGCTGCAAAGCACTGTGGCTTGCCACAGAGTTTTGGCCAGAGTGCTATCCTGCAGGCTGACAGTAGGACGCTGCCTTCCTCCCCAGATGCCACTGGGCCAGGCTGTGCATGTAAAAGAAAGGGCGACAGATGTGGTTCCATTGGCAAGGTAGAGTGTGAAGCCAGCAGTGACACATGCCTCTGAGTCAGGAACCACAGAGCCTAGTCTTAGAAGGGAAGAGAGTGGTTCCCCATAAGAGGCAATTATTCCAGTGGTGTGAGTCAGTCGTGCTCCGCCTGCTGACACTGAGCTAGGGGAAGGTGTGGGGGTAGGGATGGGGTGCTCTCAGCTCAGGGTAGGAAGCAGAACTTGTGGGTGCATCTGGATGATACATGGTGAGGGGTATGAACCACCAGATTCATTTATTTGAACATTAGGCCTTTTGGCCAGAAGGATGGCTACAATTTATAGGCGCACAGCATCCTAGAGGTTCTTCAAGATGGACATGTCTTTGACCTTTACCCTGAACACAGGCACTATGGGAGATTTTCTATAGGGAAATGTAGGCAGGAAGATGCCACCAGCATCCCAAAGCAGTTACCTCTTCTGCTCCATGCTATTGTCTGCTTGCTGCCCTGTTCTCTGCTGGATTTCACAACCTACTTTCATTTCTGGAGTAATATTTCAGCTGTTTTTTTTTTCTTCTTCCTGCTTAGTCTGCTGCCACAGCAACCAGCCCTGTATCATCCACTTGGCTTGGAGGGAGTTGCAATGGAGACAGGACAGACTCATCATCCGAGGCTCTTGGGTGCCTATGGGGGTTACAGGAGAGCACTGTTGACTTGCATTCTGAAGCTACCTGTCACCCGCCCAAATCTTTTTCTCTCTGCTACTGGGTAGGCTAGTAACAGAGACCTGGAAGAAGGAGGCGAAGAGCAGGCTGTAGCTACAGAGCACTAGAGATAGCATTAGGGTTCAGTGAATAGAACACCAGGAGGAAAACAGAGGCACAACCCAACACTTCTTTATTTTGTGTTGAAGAGGGCCGGTCCTAATTCCAACCTCCCTTCTTGCCCTTCCAAGAATAGTTTTAGTACTAATAAACCAGAGCAAATAAAAACTAGCGAGTGCTTGTGTGTGTGTGTGTGTGTGTGTGTGTGTGTGTGTGTGTGTGTGTGTGTGTCATTGTTAGATGTGGAAGGTGCATTTTTATTGAGAACATTCTTAGTAGACTGCTGCAGGAGAATAAAGCTTAGGCTGTTTGTGTTGAATATTGGGAAGCAGAGGCCAGACACCCTGAGAACATGGTGGGTAGGAAGGACATAGCGGCATGGATAAGAAGGTGCCAAGGTGCATCAGAAGCCTGGTTGGATTGGGCATGGGGTGCTGGGGCTCCTCAAGGTGTCAGGCTAAATTGAAAATAGTAGTGGGCACTTAAAGGTGGTCATGGTGTCCATGCCTGACATTTTGTGGATATAAACATGGATGAAGAATATCTTCAAGATGGTGGTGACTGACAGCTTTGTTCAGGCCCAGAAGAAGAAGTCTAGGCACTAAGGTTATAAATGGCCCCTTAGACCTCTGTCCTGGGCTTTCAAGCACTTTTTATGGTCCTAGACAGGGTACCCGTGGCATAGACTAAGTAGTGCATAGAGAACAGAGAAAGGCAGCCCTAGGGACAGAGGATTCATCCTTGGGCTGGAAAACTGATTGCCATGTTGGGGACTGAGGGACCTTCAGGCAAGGTAATCAGCCCCAGGTCTTAGTGTTTTCACAGAGAAAATAAGGCTTTTACAGAGCTGGTGTAGGGGGAAGCCGTGGGCAAAATCTTTACTCTCAGATCAGGAACTTTGACAAGGATCAGACACTGTTAGAGGGCTGCGGTTCGAGGAGCTGTAATCATGGATCTGGAGAGTTCACAGTGTCATGCTGAGCAGCACTCTGTGATGCCCATGGGGCTCTTAGGTTGGGAATGGTACCAGTCTTAGTTCCTGTCCTTACAGGGCCACTGAGAGGAGAGAGTGGGTGGAAGAGGCCCCGGGTGAACTGTAGAATGACCGCTGCTAACGGCAGAGCGATGATCACACAGCGCTCAAGGCTTTTTCCCTCAGAGAACTGGGGGTGAAATAGATGCCCCCAGAGGGAGCACGATTGCTCAGACACCTTGGAATAGCCACAGCAACAAGTTGGGGGCTAAGATTCCTGGTGTATACGGCTTGCTGCCAAACCCTGGATTATATATGCTTCCTTCTGTGGCCCCTAGGGAGCAGGCCACAGGGAGAAGTGCAGAAATGGGAGGCGGGGAGGGCAGCAATGGCAAATTCTCATCAAGTTCTCCTAGTGAAGGTTGGCACTCCTGGTGATAAAAATAGATTGTGGACGTTTTTGAAATGTGGGGTCTTCACAGGTCCCAAGCCTGGGTATGAACTGGCAGGAGGGGCTGTCAGCTGCATCTCATCATCTGAGGATGTTGCAGGGAATCAAGAGACGAGATAAGCAATAAGAGCTGTGATTTCAGCACACTGAGTCCGCCATCTTCCTGCTCAGTCTCCGATGTGGTTCTGTTTATTTCTCTTCTTAACTATTTACAGATTTACTCCCAAAGTAGCACGTCAGAACTGGTAACACCGCTACCAATGGCTGGAATATTGACTTCTTAAGTGGCTGCCATATGTCATGTCGTGGCTAAGGCTTTGCCAACTCCATTTCTGGTTCTCACCTCACAATAACCTGGTGAGACTCGTGCCCTCCCCCTTTCACAGAGGAAGACACCAGAGCACAGAAAGCGCACTGAACTGGCTGGACACCCTGGCTGATAAACAACCGAACCACAATGGGAGGCAATGACACTCTCCTCTGAGGAGCCTCCCATGGCTTTCAAGGTCTGTGAGGCAACTCTGTTTTCACACTATCAGTCATGAGAGGGAGCGAACATTAGTGGAGCCCATTGATGGTTTCAGCCTGTGTTTCTTCAATCTGCTCTTTAAGAAGGCTAGAAGAGAACTGCATTCTTAGTGGGGACCCCAAAAAAGGCCTACTCTGTGCCCCAGTGCGTACATTTAGGACCTGGTCGTTGTCATCACTTCCACCTGGGTCTTGGGCTCCTCCATCCATTTCCTAACCTTGTCTGCTTTCTCTTTACTCTATGTTATCCACTCTTAACCCCCCACGCTCCCCCTCACACATATCGGTATGCCTGTTGATAATCAGCTCTTTCTTTGTGTCAGGGGAAAGAACTGACATAGCGTTTGAACTTCTTTTCCTCTATCCTTTCCTTATCCATCCTCCAGTCTTCAAGTCTTGGAGAGTTCCCTAGTAATCTGTCTTGTCATCTCAAGCAGGCTAGCATTTTCCACTAACATTTATAGCAGGTCTTTGACTTAGGGACTGAGGTGTGTGTGTGTGTGTGTGTGTGTGTGTGTGTGTGTGTGTGTGCTGTTTTTCTAGGGATTGTGCCTACTGTCGTTGCCTGCCCTACACATAGTAGTGTCCCAGTGACCTTTATATAGTGGTTCACGTCTTTAGTTCCAGCACCTGGGACATAGAGATGGTCTGTGTATTTAAGGACAGCTTTGTCCATATAGTCAGTTTGGGCCAGCCAGCGGTGTATAGTGAGATGATGGTAGAGAAAAAAAATGAAGGCTCCCGCCTTTCAAATTTCCTACATTTTGCCCAGTTGTGCATGCAGCTCTTATTCTGACAATGTTATCTCCTTAGAATAGACACCTGGGAGAGCAAAGTCATCTGACAGATTCATATATGGCCTGCTCCTCTGCTCTGGATCTCCTGGGGATGGCACCATTCCTGGTGAATGTTGATGATAATTTAGGTCACTCCAGTCCCTTGTGATGGCTTTGTGATGTGCCTTTGACGTGTGCTATTGGCTGAGCAGCAAAGATGAAGCATTTTTTTTTTCAGAAAGAGGAAATTAGACTCCTCCATTCTACTATGCTTCTCTTTTACCCAGAATGCCCAGGGGCCTTATGGTACCCCCACAGTGATGGAGTTCCTCACACTGTCACTGTGCCTACGAAGGATTTCATGGCTCTATTGCTCTCCCAACTGCTCTAGGAGACACAGCCTGTTAGCATGGTGGACAAGGCTAGGAAGGCAAAGCATGTTCTGATTTCCTTTCTCTCTTTCCACCTTTCATGTTCTGGAGGACAGTGAAACCAAGAGCTTTGCAGATAAGCCAGAGGAGGGGAGCAGATGATCACATTCCTTCTTGAGAATTCCCGTCTTTGAGTCACAAATGGGAACTTCTTCTGGTCTAGAGCGGCCTGCACAGAGAGAATCCCCCGCACAAGCCAGACTGGCACGTGCCCATTAATTGTCTCCCGCTAACACTTAATGCATTCAGGTATTTCATTCATGTCCCCAGACAGACTCACAAGGGTCTTCGTTGCTTGTTTCACTTGCTCAAATCAATACTCTTACATAAGATGATGGCAAAAGCCATATTTTCTCTTCTTTTGGATATTTTTTATAGTATACACATTTTATATTCTGCCTTTAAAGCTATTTCTGCTGCACAGATGCTTGGCTGAGACACAGCCTCCCACGAGCTCTGCGCAGTCCAGCGTGTACCTGAATATCCTTTCACGGCGTTTGATTCCTGCGGTTGGCCGTATGACGAGGAAGGAGCGTGCAGGGAGCTTGGAAAGCCTTATTAAGCAGGTCACCCATGAATCTATCTTCGTGCACTTCTTTATTAAAAATAGCAGAGAACATGATAACACTTAAGCACAGCCACTTACGGGAACTTGGCTTAAAGATGTACATTTTCACTCACCATTTGGCATTTCTAATGTTCTGTTGGATTTTTTTTTCACCATACCGAAAAGCCATCTTCACCATTTTCTCTGGGATGAGAATAAAGATTATGACTGATGCTGTACTGTTTGCAGGGTCTGCCTTTGTCCCCATTAGGCCATTCTGGTGCCTCCTTGTATCCTGGGCACTGCTCTTGAAAATGGACCATACTGAAAACAGACACAAGGTGATGGAGAAAGGCAGGAAATAGGTGCAAAGAATTTTTCTTCAGAAACTCAAGTGTGGATCTCTCATGGGAAAAAAAAAAAAGAGTAGTCTATGTTGGACATAAAACAGAAATAATTAATGAAAGCTACAGCAGGATAGATTATTTTTATTCAACGCAAGAGAAATAAAGATTCCGGGGGACAGATTGCATTGTGTATGGTGGGCAGTAAACCTTAGCCCATGGCAAGTGGTGGGCTTCAAGATAAATAACTATCTTCTAGGGAAAACACTTCCAGAAATAAGTCCACATTAGCTGTAAGACTCAGGGGTCTACCGGATCTGAAATAGTTATGGGTTACTCCAGGTATTTGAAAATAGGATGAGAGTTTTATATTTAGCACTGTTAAGATATTTCCTTCAACAAGTAAAGTCTACTATAATCTCATTATTTAAGAGATAAACTGAGACAGAGGGAGTTGAGTGGTCCACCCACACTACATTGGAGCATTAATCTGGTGATGGGGCCGGCTTACTTGGAAAAGGGAAACACTTCGGTCGTGCCACAGAACAGTGGTGCAGTTTCAGACTGTGCAGTTGGTAACATACGGGTGTTAGAGCAGGATGGCCCACTGTGCACATCGCGAGCCTGCTGGGTGGAGATTTTCTTGCCTGTCTGTACGATGCAGCCGGGTACGGGTTCATATGTTGCCTCGGAGGTAGCAGCAGCACAGTGAAGCGGAGTTTGCGGGTTTTCTCTTGCACTGGTGTCTGTTCGTGGGTAACGGGAACCGCCTCAGCACTTTCACAGGCATGAGGACTCGGGCTGCATTCTGATGGCGGCATGGGGCTCAACAATATGTTTATTTAGCATTTATTCAGCTGGTTAAGACGGTTTAATGGACTCTGAAATCCCTAAATATAAAAGGCAGCGTGCATGTGTTCTAAGATGTGAGGTTAGAGGGAAGGTTGTATTCTGAATTTTTAAAAAAAAGTATAGCCATTGAAGTCAAATTGCATTTTATGCTTCCTATTAGGTGCCTGTGATGACCTGTTCCTTGATTAAAAAGAAAATGTTCATTGTAGAAACATTACAAAACAAAATTATCACAAAACAGCGACCTATCATTTCTGAAAGTGCACCTCACATAGGTGAAAACAAGTCCCCTGCACTTCTGAGCATACGTGTCTGTAAACTTCTTCTGAGTTTGAGTTTGTAACCCGTATCTCAGCTCTAGTGTGATGGTGCATCAGAATGCTTCTGGGCCATTTCCTATTGTTACATGAATTGTTAATATCTATCACACAGGTAATTATTTTGTCACATTAATCCCCAGGAAAAGCATAGCTGCAAATCTGGTCTGTGTAAGCAGAAAAACTGAAGATGGATTTTTATCTTTTAGGGCACCTCTGTCAGATGTTTATAGGCAAATGATCAACCCTTCATTATTGTGGTTTGTTGGCATGGTAACACTGGGGTTTGGAGAGACCCACCTTGTTGCTACCATAGGCAGATCTGCACTGGTCCTGGCTTTTCATCTGCTTAGTCTTGTGCATCATCATCCAACTAACAGACTCCTCTTTTTTTTTTTTTTTTTGTTGGTTTTTCTTTAGCCTGATGAAGTCCTCCGATATCGATCAGGATTTATTTACAGACAGTTACTGCAAGGTGTGCAGTGCACAGCTGATATCCGAGTCCCAGCGGGTGGCCCATTATGAGGTAAGGAGAGCTCTGCTCACTCAGCTGCCATGCTGCTTTGGCACGGGAGGAACCTCGCTTCTGGAACTGGGGTGGGGGTGGGAGTGGGGTTCAGAACCGTCCACCGTGAGCCTGCACAGTGAGTCAGGTTATGCTTGCGTTTGGTTGGGAACAGGGAGTAAAGGTTGGGGACATTATTCTGCAGCCCTGTAATCCCAGATTTTATTTATTAACATTTAATAATATTTTTAAGCCAGCGTGATGGCTCACACCTTTAGTCCCGGCACTCGGGAGGCAGAGGCAGGCTGATCTCTGAGTTCGAAGCCATTCTGGTCTACAAAGTAAGTCCAGGGCAGCCAGGGCTACACAGAGAAACCCAGGGTCAAACAAAACAAAATTGTTTTAATGTGTACCTTAGCCCATTGAAACCCACTGGGCTTCCTTTCCTTGCTTTCTCTGTGAGGGAGACATGTCAGTCAGATATACCAGTGAAGACAGGCTCAAAGGCCCTTGCTAGTCAGACAGGAAAATATGGGTTTCAGTGGGGGAATAAAGGTGGTTCCTACTCAGACATCCTTCCTGGTGGTCAGTGTCCTAAATGCTCATTAGAATATAGGAGTCTCCTCCCATCACAGGCAAGTTTTAAAACCCACATGCCCTGGAAGGGGACTGTGGTGTTTTGCTTGGGAGAACTGGTAGATGCTCTGTGATCCTGTATTGGCAGCAGAGGATGAGAAAAGAGGGGTTGTCTTGTATCCTAGGGAGGAATGAGGTACCAGGAGGGGAGGACAGGGAGCTGGGGATCCCAAGATACTGAGTGCTGCGTCATATATTCTGGTTTCCAAAGACCATCCAGCCTTGGAAATAGGGGTGTTCAGGTGCAATGGCTTGTAAGGAAGCTTAGATTTCAGGACTTAGCCAGCAGTTTTGGTTTTTCATCTGATGAGTCTAATAAATGCCGGTTGTCACGCTCACTCACCGAACAGGTTCCTCTGTGCACCGTGGAAATAATAATGACAACACACCCCCAACCCCACCTTTCCCACGGGGTTTTGTGACAACTGAATGCAACCTTTAGTAGTGTTTGAGGAGATGGTTTGGAAGATGAGTGTGTCAAGTATGCAGAATTCTCTTATTGCTCTTAACTCCTTTGCTGGGCTGCTTTGACTATGGCAAACAAATATGCTCTTTGAACAACTGTAGAATCAACGTCTGTGGGGAAAAAACCGGGATAGTTGCACACCCGTGACATTCCACGGTGGGGACTGGCTTCCAAAACCCCAGGGGCTACTCAAGTCCTCTGTATAAAATGGTGTGATATTTACAGAGAACCTATGCCATGTCCTCCTGTATCTTTTTAATATTCTCCAGGTCACTCCTAACACCCACCTCACCTCATTTGCGTAGATTCAACATAGCATTGGCTTGTGCCAAATTTAAAGTTTGCGTTTTGTGATTTTTCTAGACCTCCCCACCCTCAGGAATGTTGTTATTTGTGTGGAGATTTTGGACCTGAAGGCTGACAGATTATTCTTTTGTCCAGCGGGAAGTGAGTGCTGGAAGCAGCTAAAAGTGAACTTGTTTACCAGGAATAGGTCCATTGTTTCACAACTAACAAATTCTGTAATCCCTGTGGCTATTGTTTATAAGCACATAGCATTGTTATTATGAGATGCCACTGAAGATGAGGGGAGTTTTGCTGCTCTGAAATTGCATTCTCTCTCTCTCTCTCTCTCTCTCTCTCTCTCTCTCTCTCTCTCTCTCTCTCAAGACTTTTTGTTTCAATTTTTAATCATTGTTCACAATATTTTGAGGACAGAAACTGTTTTGTTTACTTGATAATCCTTAATTCCTGAACAGTTCCTGCTCATTGTAGATATTCTTAGCATCTGTGAGGTGGATGGTCTTTTCTCTAAACATGGTATGGACCAGTACTGTACTGTTAGCTAGACCAGAAAGCTAATGCCAGAATATTTAAGGCAACAAAACTGTAAAATAAACAAACAACAGCAAAACATCTTAGCTGTTTGACTAAAAGTGTAGTTATTTTGGTCTCAGGTTCTCTTATTGATGTTCTGGACTCTTGCTGCGTGTAATCTAATTGTTTATAGTACGTGTTAATTGGATGTAGCATACACGAGTTAGGACAAATAGAGTGATCAATAGATTCCGTCAGCAGTGACACACTTCACCCAGAAACGTTTCCACCAAATGTGGATGGACGCTGAGTGATGCCTTTTCCTTGTCTGCCCTTCTGTCAGGAACAGCGTGTGTACTCATGCCACAGAGAGGGTGAGCATCGAAGTGACAGAGGCAGGGCCTAGGATCCCTCAATTTCTTGTCTTCTGTTCCCTCTCTGGCTGGGACACCTACATTGTGGTGTGCCTCATATCATCAGAAACTATTTGAAAAGTGGTATTTTGTCTATCTGCCCTTTGGCTCCACACTCAACCTGTGCTGAAATCAACTGTAGAGTGGGTTTCTCGAGATAGAAATGTCACTCGACTCATCGAGAAAGTGACTGCTGTGACACTGGGTGCACGGGTCAGTCTGACTCACTTCTTCAGTTCCGGGTGGTTGGAAGTAGCCCGTGCTTCCCCATGTGGGCACATTGGTGAACGTACACTGTGTTTCTATGACTCGCAGTACTGGTGAGAGGTGTTAGAGGAGAGTCTAACATCTAAGTTAGATTTTTCTAAGTATGAAAAGTGTTTGTGCCCAGGAAGCTCAGGGACTCCGGCAAGAGGAACCACATGACTCAGACACCCATGTGACATGCTCAGCACCAGGTCTGCAAATTTCCTACACGCTCCTTAGAGCTGCGGATCTCCACGCCTACAAAAGTGGTGTTAGTTCTTTCACCTGGGACATGGTCCCTCCATTCTAAGGGTTTAGATGTCTTTAAAGACCTACATTCATCATGAAGACCAATTATGTTCAAAATTGGTTGAGGACTATCATTATTTAGCCAGGCTTCAAGTATGGGTCAATTTTAGGAAGTAATAAGTGATAATTGTCTCCAAAGGACATTAAAGAGGATGAGCTGGCTGGCTAGAGGATGCAGACTGGGAAGGGCCCCGCCCCCCCCATAGTGAGAGGATAAGGTTGGTGGTGTGTGTGTGCATGTGTGTGTGTCTGTACATGTGTGTGCATGTGTGTATCTGTATGTGTGTGTACATATGTGTATACATATGTGTCTGTACATGTGTGTGCATGTGTGTATCTGTATGTGTGTGTACATATGTGTGTACATGTGTGTCTGTACATGTGTGTGCATGTGTGTATCTCTCTGTGTGTCTGTACATGTGTGCATGTGTATCTGTATGTGTGTGTACATATGTGTGTACATGTGTGTCTGTACATGTGTATCTATTTGTGTGTCTGTACATGTGTGTGCATGTGTGTATCTCTCTGTGTGTCTGTACATGTGTGCATGTGTGTATCTGTATGTGTGTGTACATATGTGTGTACATGTGTGTCTGTACATGTGTTTGCGTGTGTGTGTGTGTGTGTGTGTGTCTGATCTCTAGGTGACAGTAAGTTGGTAGTGGGAACAACAAAAGCTTTTGGTATGACTTGAGCCATGAAACTAGCATGTTCATTTCGTGCACTCAAGCAAAAAAGTGGCCTAATTTCTAATATCTGCATACCTATTTAACAGATGAGTTTTCACAGAAGGGGAAATAAAAATCTAGTATGTCTCTAATTTTTCAGACCGTACTAGGCTAAACTGACATTTTTCTGTTTGCATATGAGGTCCTGCCAGAAGAACAAAACAAGGAAATGTAAGGGCGCATGGCTTCCTCCTCCCGCGTTCCCCTCCCCATCTTCCTCCTCCCGTGTTCCATTCCCCTCCCCATCTTCCTCCTCCTTTACTTGCAAAGCAGAAAATATAATTAGTTACTGAGTTTCCCACCGGTGAATGGTCCGAGCCAAGGCAGCAAGCCCATGCAAGGAGAGAGCACTTTAGAATGAGGTGCCAAATGGTACAAAGGTCAAAAATTGTTCCCTGGAATTTCACTAAAGTGATCTGCTGCAGTTTCAGGAGGCTAAAGAATAATTTCTTGCCAAGGGAAAGCGTTGCTCACACAAGTGATGGGTGGTTCTCTGTTGTACAGGAGGAAGGGAGGCAGTCTGCAGTAGACAACGAGAAATGAACCCAAGGCACAGAAAACAATCTTGCTTTCCCTTTCTTCATATGTATGTATGTATGTATACACACTACAGGCAGTATATACAATATGTAGCATTCCTATGTATATTATGATTATTATATAAAGATACAATATATTTATTTATATTTTAGTAAATCCAAGGGAAGAAATAGTTCAGATCTAGAAAGTAAGAATAATTTTGGGCTGGTTTCATATTGCCAGTACTAAATGTTGGCCCAACTTCTTGCCTCTTCCTCTGAACCCAGCTTCCCTGGGTGCTGCTGTGGCATAGTCTCAGTAACTATTGTTTTCAAAACCAGGGTTTTGGTGTGATGGCTAATCTTCCCTACCAATTTGACTGCATTTACCAGGGAACATACTTCTGCGTGTGTCTGTGAGAGTGTTTTCAGAAAGGTTTCACCAAGGGCAATCCACCTGAATGTGGGTGTAGCCTGTGTTTCTGGACTGAATAAAAAAGGGAAAAGTCATCGAGCTCTGACAACCATGGCTCTCAGCTTTCTAACTGCGCATGCAGTGTGACCACTGTCTCCTCTTACCACCTTGCCACCCCTTATATGATGGATTTACCTCCTCACACTGGGAGCTGAAATAACCACATTCATCTCCTCTCCGTGGGGGGACAGTCTTGAATTCTTTCCACTCAGTGACCAGGGCCTCTTAAGAGTAGACAAAACCACCAGAGGCATACGCAATGCTTACTTCCCTGACCTGTGAATAAAACAGATGTCAACGCCACCCACCTCACTGGAGGGTAGCTATGACAGGGATACTTCCTACCCAGGAAAAGAAGGACTGGGAACAAAGCACAGCTGCTTATAGCCAAGCTGGCTCCTAGAAGGCCAGGTACAGCTTTCTCTCTCTTAGAGGAATGAGGAAAATTCCTGGAACAGAATTTGATGTCCTCAGGAGGGCCTTCCTTTCTCTCAGAGGCCCAGGCACTTAGCCCTGAACTGTTCCCTGTCTGCTATCCTCTAGGACTGGTCTGAGGCGGATCTTAGGTGGTCAGGACTCAGTTTCCTTCCCAAGGGTGATGATTTAAGGCTTGCACAGCGGTCTAAGCTTTTAAAAGTTAGGACCATAATTTCCGTAGTCAGGGGACTCTCTCCGCAACACAGAAGCCTGACTCTAGACTGCTTTCAGAGAGCTATGCGAGGTCAGTAACCATACAATTCTCTTGTAAACAAAATCTCAAGGCTGTTCCTTCTATTTTTCTTCACTCGTTTGTTGATTTCTCCTTTGAGCTTAATTGTGGAAACCTTGAGTTAATTTAAAAGTCAGTAGGTGGAATGGCCACATTCTTAAGCTCATTTTTTTTTTTTTTTTTTTTTTTTTGCTAAAAGCCTGGATCACAGGGCTGAGAAATCTTACTAGGTCTGCAACAATCAAGGCCCCTTTCCCACTCTACTCCCTTCGCCCTGTTCTCTTCCTCCTCCCCTCATCCTTGCTCTCACCACTGTCTGCCTGCTGGGAATATCAGATCCCATCAGGTAGTTGGAAATGACAAGGACTCGGCTGATGTCACAAGACTTTTTGGGGGCTAGCCCTTGTCATTCTGTCCAGAACTCAGTCCCATGGCTCTTTCTGCAAAGCTTTTAAACTTTCAATGAAGATATAATCGCACCATTTCCTGCAGCCAGGTAGTGACCTCTTCTGATTGGATAGCTTATTGTAGATGCTTGATTTAATACTTGAGGTTTCTACTTTGCTCTTTAAAAACTATTTCTTTTATTTTATTTTAAGATTATAGTATAATTGTAATACTGATAAACAGGCCTCCACACAACATATTTGTTACAAGGAGATTTATTGTAGAAGGGAGAAAGGGGGGAAAAGAAATGGGAGAAAGGGTGCCCCAAGGCGACAGAGAGAAAGAGGCTTAGGAAGAGATAGAGAGAGAGAGACAGACAGAGAGAGAGACAGAGAGACAGAGACAGAGAGAGAGACAGATACAGAGAGATAGAGAGACAGAGTCAGAGAGACAGAAACAGATAGACAGAGACAGAGAGAGACACAGAGAGAGAAAGAGAGACAGAGAGGGCATGGGTGGCAGGCAAGTTATATCCTATGTTCCTAGAGCAGGTGATGACATAGGACACAGGTGGTGACATAGGACGTTGTCAGGACCCTAAAGGCTCCTGAGAGCAGGCCAGTTGAATTGCGTGCACACCAACATAATAATAATTTCATCATTTCCACTTCCTTGTCCTCCATTTAAACCCTCCCATGTAACTCCACTTGTTCTCTTTCAAACTCATGGCCTGTTCTTCTCTCTCTCTCTCTCTCTCTCTCTCTCTCTCTCTCTCTCTCTCTCTCTCTCACACACACACACACACATATATTCTAAAGCACAACCTATGCCGTCAGCATAATGTTACTTGTATGTATCTTTTCAGGGCTGACCATTCACTATTAGGCATAAAAATATTGGTGTGCTCTTCCCTGGGAAATCTATTTAATGAGCATGAAACATCTTTTCATTTTCAAGTATCTTTCTCTATTTCTTTCTTCAGAAGTTTGAAGTTTTCATTGTAGAGGCCCTTCACTTCCTAGGTTAGTTTTTTTTTTTTTTCTAGATTTTTTTTTTTTTTTTTTTTTTTTTTTTGTGAGGCTATTTTATCTGTCCATTATCTTTCTCTGTGTGGCTCTGTTAGTATATTGAAATGTAATTGACTTGGTTGAGTTCATTCTCTGTCCAGCCACATTGCAGAACTTATTTGTAGTTTCTAGAAATTCCCTGGTAGAACTTTTAGTATCACTAATGTATAGTATATCATGTCATCCGCGAATAGGGAGAGTTTGACTTCTTTGTATCCTTTATACCCCTTTACTTTTCTTTTCTTGCCTTATTGCTACAGCTAGTACTTCTAGCACAATATTGAGCAGTGGTAGGGACAGTTGACAGCCTTGTCTCATTCTTGACTTCCATGAGATTGAAGATGTTCTCTATTTTGGAAGATGTTGTCTGTGGGTTTTCACATCCAGCTTTTTTTCTTTTCTTTCTTTCTTTTTTTTTTGGTTTTTTGAGACAGGGTTTCTCTGTGTAGCCTTGGCCATCCTGGACTCACTTTGTAGACCAGGCTGGCCTCGAACTCACAGTGATCCACCTGCCTCTGCCTCCCGAGTGCTGGGATTAAAGGCGTGCGCCACCATGCCCGGCTTTCACATCCAGCTTTTATGTTGAAATGTTTCTTCTATCTCTGCATTTTCTAGGGCATTTTATCATAAAACTATGTTGGATTTTGTTACAGACTTTTTCTTCATTTTGTGATGATCATGTAACTCCGTTTATGTGATTATTGACTTGTGTGTATTTGAATAATGCTTACATTCCAGAGATAAACCAAGTTTGGTCATGGTGAATAATCTTTTTTATTTATGTCTGTATTTCTTTTGCAAGTTTTTCTAGCACTTTTGAATCTACGTTCATCAGGAATATTAGCTTATTATTTTCCATTTTTGTTGTGCTTTTACCTGGCTTTGGAGAAGGAGTTTTGGAATAATCTCCTTCTCTCCCTCCCTCCTTTCCTTCCTTCTTTTTTTCCCTTTTTCTTTCTTTTTTGAATATTTTAGGAAGGGTTGTTTGTAGATATTTGGAAGTCTGGTAGAGTGCTCCTGTGAATCCATCTAGCTCTGTAGTTTCTTAGTTGGAAGGCTTTTTATTACTATTTAATCTCATCATTTGTTATGAATCTGTTTAGGCCATTGACTTCTTGGTTTAATTTTGGTGGTTTGTCTGGATATAGAAATTTGTTCTTTTTTAAAAAAATTTATTTCTAGGTTTTACCCCTTAATGGAATAATACATTTTAAATTTATTCCTCTTTCTTTCTTTTGGTTAGTTAGGCCAAGTGACTGTCAGTCATGTTTATCGTCTCACAGAACCAACTCTTAGATTTATTGATTTATTGTATCATTTTCTTTGTTTCTATCTCATTAATTTCTACTTTGAGTTTTATTATTTCTTGCTGTTAACTGGGTTTGCCTTTGGCTTGTTCCTTCTTATTCAATTTTTTGAGTAGTATCATTAAGTCATGTATTTGTCTGCTTTTTGATTTTTGAATATAGGCCCATGTAGCTGTTTCACTTATAAGCCTATTTTTAATGTGACCCAGGCTATATTTGAGGGGCTAGGGAAAGTGAATAGAAGGGAGCACCAGCTGAGTCACTGGGCTAGACACTGCAGGAAGATGCTGTGCTGGTTAGTTTATTGTCAACTGGACACAAGCTAGAGTCATCTGGGAGGAGGGAACCTCTGTTGAGAAAATGCTTCCACAATATCAGGCTGTAGGCATGCATATAGAGCATTTTCCTAATTAGTTATTAAAGAGACAGGGCCCAGCCCTTTGTGTGTAAGTCTACTCTGGGCTGGTGGTCCTGGGTTTTATAAGAAAGCAGGCGCCTGCCTCCAGGTTTCATCCCCCTCTTGACATCCCTCAGTGATGGACTGCAATGTGGAAGTATAAGCCAGATAAACTCTTTACTCTCCAAGTTGCTTTTCACCATGGTGTTTTATCATAGCAATAGTAATCCTGACTGAGATATGCATGTGTCGTGTCACCAAATTTGTGGCCCCACTCAGAAACTCGGACAAGAATCCTTACTGTGAGCACATTTATTGTGTTCACTGTAGATAGAGACACCTCTGTTCTCTTTCCTTTTATCTTGATTTGGGTCTATATCACTTAATTATTTTTCCATTTATATTAGAATCAGGTACCTTTTAATATGACTTAAGTATTTCAAAAATTGATGAGATATACATACAAAACATTGTTTTTTTATATTAATGTTTTATTCATTTATGAAGCACTGAATTTTCATAATTCAAAATTCAGTAAGTATGAAATAGTGTACAATGTAAAAACTCTCCCATTTATTCTTCTTTCTTAATTACCCAGATGCGTTCAGTTTTCTTTTAAACATTTTATGCATAAGAATCCAGTTTAATCCTCCCATATATATATGATATACATATTACGTATATATGCGTGTATATTGCAAATAGGAAGAATATTCTACCCTTAATTATGTTGTGACATGGATGTCTTTTACATGTCTGTAGGGAGCAAATGAATTCCAGAGTAAACTTGTATTGTGTGATATGAGTATGGGCATGTCTTGGATCCCAACGGCTCAGACCAACGGGAGTAGAAAAGCCTTCTCTGGCTGAGGCTCAGAGGGGGTGACAAAGCTTACTCCTAGTTGACAGCAGCCTGAGATTGCTTCCTGTAGTGGATGTAAACATGTTTTTGTTTTGATTCCAGGTGTGGGATGTGAAACAGACTTGTGTGAGGGTGTGTGGTGAACAGACTTGTGAGAGGACATGTAGCGTTTGTCTGACAGGAAAGGAACTGCCGGGAAGTGGTCTTTGTCAGCTGATAAACAGACTCTGAGAGCCCCAAACCAGAGGCTTGGCTTTTTGGTGTTTTGCCTTTCGCATTGCTTTGCATCGTCTGGCTGTTCATCACTCCACTATGAGATGCCCCAGACAACCTGGTTTGCCGTTTAACGTGTCTGCTAGAATCCTGACAACAAAAATGAAGTCTGCCCAAGAAACTGAGTCTGAAAAGGTCAACTTCCAGTGTCCCCATTAACTTCTTTTTCTCTCCTATCTAGGGGAGGTGGGTGGGGAGGGAGGTATAGGCACTAAAAGAAAAAAAAAAGCCAAATAAAATGGGTTTGTAAAAGATCAATGCTTATAGCTTTCCTAAAGAGACTTCCTAACAAGATTAGCTAACCCTGACTCCTTGTTCAGCTGTATACAATAAACCTACCTCCTTGGTTCTGTTGTATAAAATAGACACAATGCGATTCCAGGCACAGTTGGTGCCCTCTATCTGAACAAACACAGCCCACCTGATCCCAGATTTCTGTATGTGTGTCTGTCCTTTTTTTATTCTCTCATTTCCCAAGTTTCCCAGTCTGAGCCATGTAGGGCACACACACGGTTATATCATAATTTGTAGAGAAATATTTAATGAATTGCCTTGCAACTCCTTAGTAGCCTAGATGAAGACAAGCAGACTTTGGCTCTCAGAACCCATTTAGTGGGCACAGCAATGGTCACTGGTGATTTTTCCTCCAGAATTACTTTCTTAGCATTCATGGGGAGATGTATCCATTCCTGACTTGATTGTGATAAGGCATCAGGGTTTTTTTTTAAAATTCTTCTGTACAATTAGCTAAAGAGACCCCAAAGGCTCTTGGCCTGAGCAGTGGGCCTGCGTGTTAGTCTACAGTATGTGCCTATCCCCACTTTTTTCTGATGTTCTGAGGTATTATTACAAACTGCATGCCTCCCTGCCTTTTATGACTTAGGAATTTAATTAGCTTCTTTGAAAAGCTTAGGCTTTTATTAAGATGTTATATTTTGGAGTAGAGCTTTTCTTCTTTCTTTCTTTATTTCCTTCTTTCTTTTTCTTTCTTTCTTTTTTTTTTTTTTTTTTTTTTTTTTTTTTTTTTTTTTTTTTTTTTTGAGACAGGGTTTCTCTGTGTAGCATTGGCTGTCCTGAACTTAATTTGTAGACCAGGCTGGCCTCGAACTCACAAAGATCCACCTGCCTCTGCCTCCTAAGTGCTGGGATTACAGACCTGTGCTGCCATCACCACCCAGCTGGAGTAGCTTTTCTCCATCTGAATTGTACCACAGTGTCTACTTTCCACATTGCTGCAACAAAATACCCAGGCAAAGCAGCTCAAGGATGCATGGGAGGGTTCACTGATGTTCGTGGTTTGAGGGAAGTCCATCATGGGAAGGCACTGTGGCAGGAGTGTGAGGCCTCTGGCCATGTTGCATCCCTGAGCAGGATGTGGAGAGCAATGGATGCCAGCATTCAGCTTGCCTTTGTGATTTTTATTTAGCCTTCATCTCCAGCCCGTACAATGCTGCTGCCTGCAGTGAAGATGGGCTTGCTCACCTCAATTAACCTAATCTAGGCAACCCCTCTTAGAGCGCCCATAAGCCAACCTACTGTAGATAACCTCTTACACGCACATCCAGAGGTTTGCTTACTAGATGATTCTAGGTTATATAAGTTGATTGTCACTAGTCACTATCGCAGTTAGTCTATTTGAGTAGCATACACATTCACAAATGCCCTTGGACAGGAAGTTCCTGGTAGGGCCTCTCTGCTCACCTCCTGCAGCTTGCCTTTGACCCTACTAGGGCAGTCTCTTGTAACTATTACACCAGCTGCTAAAAGCTCTCTTCCAGTCTTTTGAAAGGGTTTACATTTTACTAATAAAGAAGAAAAAAACAGACAAGAACTCTGTCCTTTGCTATGAATGTTCTGGATAGTTTTGTGTTAACATGACACAAATTAAAGTCATCTGAGGAGGGAGCTTCAATTAAGAAAATGCCTTTATAGGATTGAACTGTACACAAGCCTGTGGTGCATTTACTTAATTAGTGAATGATGGGGGAGGGTCCTGCCCATCGTGGGTGGGGCCATCCCTGGGCAGGTGGTCCTAGGTTCTGTAAGAGAGCAGGCTGAGTGAGCCACAAGGAACAAGCCAATAACCAGCACCTTCCATGGCCTCTGCCTCAGCTCCTGCTTCCAGGTTCCTGCCCTGTTTGAGTTCCTGTCCTGACTTCCTCGGATGATGCACAGTGCTGTGGAAGTGTAAGCCGAATAATCCCTTTCCTTCCCAGGTTGCTTCCGGTCATGGTGTTTCATTACAGCAATCGTGAGCCTAACCAGGAGTGTTTTCCTCTTCCATCCGTTCTGTTTTGACAGCAGGAACTTTCCCCTGGGGTAGCCAAATGAATGTCTCCCTTTTCTGGTCTGTGACAGGCTAGCCATTTGGGTTGCTCCTTGTTGCCAGCAAGTCTCTGTACTTCCGCTTCTCCTGGGGGATTTCCTCTGAGCCATGCCTCTATCTTGTTCTTGTCTTTAACCACAGCAAGGCCACTGGGTGCTCTCACCTGTTTTCTCTTTCCACTTCCTGTGAAAGCAAGCATTGCTGCGGTTGAGCTCACTTGGGGATTCCCACTTCCTGCCCATTCCCTGGCTCATTGTTGTGTTTTGTTTTGTTTTTTTAAATTTCAGAGGCGTTCCCAATTAGCAACTCCCTAACTCAAGTCAGAAGGCCAGATAAAGTAGTAGCCAGCTACTCTGACACTCCAGAGTGTAGTTCCTGGAGCATGGAAGACCTTGTAGGGCTGTCTCTCCTTCCAGCCTCTCTGCTCTTGCCAGCTCCTTCCCTGTACTCCATAGGAAATGATTTTATCAGATTGCTATCTTTCTGCTTTCCTTTGACTAAGGCTTTATTACAACATATTTATTGGAAAACATTTAAAAATAAAAATTAGGTGTGTGCCTAGTTTTATTATTTTTTAGAGTCATGTGTGAATCACGTCTTGGCTTTTGGCTAAGATCGAGTGTAAACAGTCACATGTGAGTGAGTGGGTTTCCCCTCCTATTGCCTTAGCCCCTCACCCCCCCCCCAAACCCCTAAATTAAGTCATTGGTGTTTTATTGAAATGGTGTTTATAACTTTATATGCTAGTGAGTGGTCAATAATACACTTTCTGACTTGCTTATGAGACAGAGGGATGCGGCTCTGTCATGTGACTAGATTGGTCTTCTTTGGCTATGGAACAGTAGAGATTGGGGCTTTGTCTTGCTGTGGGCTACACGACTGTCCAGAGGTTCATCGTTGGGTTAGGTACTGCAAGTGGCTCCTATACATTTTTTTTTGTTTATTTCTTCTCTCTCTGTGTGCGTACATATACACTCAACAGTGGAGGTCACAGGACAACTTAAGAGAGTTATTTCTCTTCACCATGTGGCTCCCAGCAATAAAACTCATTTCCTCATGCTTGGTAGCAAGCCTTTACTCACTGAGCTTATCTTGTAGGCCTGGCTTTAAAAAAAATATGTTCAAGTTGCGTAATTTCTATTGGCTGACAGTGCCATGGAAAATGTTGGAAAGAATTTCAAAGACAGAAACTCAAGGGCAAAATTGCACTGCATAGCATAGCCAACCTTGTCACTATCTTCCCAGACAACCAGAGTGGAGTGGAATGGTCACAGACATTCTTTTGATTTTCCTAAGTGTTGAAGTCATCTTACTGGATTTTAGTGTTGGAGTCTGAGATGGCTGAAAACAGGGCTGTTTTCTCCCAGTGCCGTGAAGTTGGGGCACAGCTCTGGTTTCAGCCATGAGTTGTATTTAAATTGACAGCACACGGCCCATGCTTCTTCTGCCTTTTAGGCTGGCGCTAGATACTGAGTCAGAGGAGAGGCAAGGCCAGAAACTGCATCTGGAACCAGCGCCAAGGTGGAAAAACTTGCACATGTGTGAGTGTGAGTGTGGGTTCCTGCATGCCAAGGTGTGTGTGTATGTGTGTGTGTGTGTGTGTGTGTGTGTATGTATGTCGGACCAAGAATAACCTCTGCTGTTGGGCCTCCCCTCCTACCATTTTTAGATAGTCTCTTGTTTCATGCTCCAAAGAGAAGGCTGGCTGACCTGTGAGTTTCCACTGTCTCCATCTCCCATGTCACCATAGGAACAGGATTATAGATGGGAGCTGCCACAACTGGTTTTTTTCTTCTTTTTTTTTCATACCTGGCGTTTAATGTAAATTCTAGGAACTTAAACTCTTGTCCTTATGCCTCCAACCCCTCCCCCTTTCTGATACAAGTATTGGCCTCAACTTTAATGTGGGGCAAAGAATGACCTTGAATTTCTGATCCATTTTCCATCCCCCGTGAAGGGTGCTACTACACTCCAGTTACGTGGTGTTGAAGGGCCACGGTGTGCTAGCACTTTACTACCCGAACCAAACCCCTAGAACCATTGGATTAGACCCAATATGCTTTTCATTTATTTATGTTCTTTAAGGTGTGCATAGCTTTGTGGGTATGGATTTATTTTATTTATTATTTATTTATTTCTTTCTTTTTTTTTTTTTTTACAATTTTAAAAGTTTGGAATAGGTTTAGATTTAGAGAAAGGTTGCAAGCCTCTTCTGCAATATTTCTGTGTATATTTGACCCAGTTTCCTCCACTGTTAACACCTTCCAGTACTGCAGCATATTTGTTATCAAATGGAGCAACCCTGATGTATGATGCTTATATAACATATATTATCAAATAGATAGCAAGTCTGGACTATATTCAGATCTCCTTACCCCGCCCCCCCTTTTTTTTTTCATCTACTTTTCTCATCCCAGAACTCCATCCAGGCTTTCACCTTACATCCAAGTCTCACATTTCCTGTGGCTCTTCACAATGTGACTTTTTTTTTCCCCCAGACCATCCTCATATTTAAAAAGCTGACCATTTTTGAAGTCAGATGTGTTCAGCAGACTGGCACTCAGGATGTGTTAGTGTTTCTCTCCAGCTATGCCTCTGCTGTGTGTTTGTGGAGGGAAAGAGCACAGAGGCACAGTGGGCCTCTCACAGCAGTGCCGGGGGCCAGCACACTCACTCATGATGCTGCTGGGGCCCTCCCTCCGTTCTCTTGCTGAGAGTGTTGGTCCAATATTTCACTTCAGTCTTGCTCTCTTTCTCCACCTCCCTTGTGTAGTCTCCGGCAGAATAACACAATGAGAGTGCAAGGATGTGCTTTTAATTCCTACAGATTTTTTTTATGATATTGGATTCATCTGAACCTTGATGTTTTATTCAGGTGTGTGTGTGTGTGTGTGTGTGTGTGTGTGTGTGTGTGTGTTTGTGTGTGTGTGTGTGTGTTTCTGAGTCAGGGTTTCTCTGTGTAGTCTTGGCTGCCCTGGACTCACTTTGTAGACCAGGCTGGGCTTGAACTCATAGAAATCTGCCTACCTCTGCTTATTTGAGTGCTAGGATTACAGGAATGTGCCACTGTGCCAGGCCAGTAGTGTGTTTTTACACATGTATGTGATTCCTGGCTTCTGATGGTTGCATTTAACCATATGAGTATTGGTTAAAATTTATTTTTCTCATTCTGTTAGGGACAGATAACCACATCGTTTCCAATATCCCACAAATGCTTCTCTGGGAATTGATGTTGCCTGGGTGTACAGCACAAAGTGGAATTTCTTCATTCTAAGGCATACTGGGTTGGCTGGATTATTTTATCTTGAGATGGCATCTATAGGCTGGCTTGAACTTTTTATGTACTTGAAAATGACTTTAAACTTTTCATTTCCTTGTCTCTACCTTCCCCTAGTGCTGAGATCACAGGGATGTACACGGTGGCACATCCCTGGATTACTGGGGATCTGTTTCTCAGGCCTTACACATGTGAGACAAACACTCTAGCAACTGAACTACATCTTCTGCCATGAGGCATATTAGTTCTCCATTTGACTAAAGCCTTAATGTCCTTCTCATAATATATGAAGGTCCTCTTGCCATTGCATGCCTATCAACAATTCAAAATCCTCATTTCCCATAGTCTAGTTGGCATTTTATATTTTCTGAAATTGGTTCTATAACGATAAAATTTATAATAATATTTGGGTACTTTTCAGCCATTTAGTTCTCCCTTTTTTTCTGATTTCTATTCATATCCTTGGTCTATTTTTCCATTGGCTTCCTTGGATTTTTATTTATTTTTTTCTCATATATTTTTCTCGAGTTTGGATGCTGTAAATATCTGTGCCCATTCTATTATATGCACATGGCTGAGTTTTGATAGTTTTAAACTTGAGTTTTGTGATTATTTTCATAAGTTATCATCCATATAAATTTTTTTCTTTTCAATAGATTCTAACCACACCGATTATTCACTGTGTCTCCATGCTGAGGTTTTTCTAAATGCGCATTATTGCTGCTATTTAAATTGTCATCTTATTGGAGGTTATATTTTATGGCCTACTTTATTTTCCTCCTTCACATTTCTGTTCCTTCCCCACTTTTGTTGGTTTGTGTGCCACCTTGTCTTGTTTTTCCTGAAGGATGTGGCTGTGTAACACTAGTGCGCACAAACCTCCATTTATTGAATGAAGCTAAACTCATTTTTTGCTTTGCCGTTCCTCTGGCAATGAGCTGTGTAACTTAAAACCTGTGTCAATATGAGTCAAGGTGAGTTTTTGGCTTTAGACAAATACATTTCAACCATTAGAATGATATTAACATTTCTTGCCGAGCTCTCACTCGAATTATCTTGTACGAAAAAGTCAAAACAAGGTCTCCTTTATCTTTCAGCTTCACCTAGAGTTGTTTTCATTAGCATATTTTACTTGCAAAGTGCAATCCTCTTTAGTGTTTTGTTTGGAAGCCTTTATTCTTTCAGGTGTTCCAATGTGGTCTCCTTTGTTCTAAAGGTTAAAAAATATTTAATTTTCTTATAAGCATGGCAGTTTATGCTCTCATGTGTTGGTGACACACCGAACTCCTGCCCTGATGGCTATTATTGTCTTCCTGTCTGTTCTTCATCTGGGTAATTGGGTTGTTCCAGAGAGATGATTTTACCTGTACAGATTCAAATCTGCCTACGGTATACTGTCTCATTAGGAGCCTTTTATGCTTTAAGGGCTGTTGGATTTTGATCATGTCACTGGGAACAAATTAGCCAAGTCGGTTTTCTCTGATATTATGTAGAGCCATAAGACCAGAGCAAATAACTGTGAAAGTCTAGTGCTGAGTATGCCAAAGACAATGAGGTGCCAGCAGTAGCCGCTGGCTCTTTAAGAACCCAGATATCCTTGGACTGCTTAGCAGACTCAAACAGTATTGGTACTGATATTTATGTACTGATCAATATTCTGATTCTCCTAATCAGATGTGACTGAGCCACCTGACATTTTGAGTTTATCATGAAATGTTTTCTGAGAAGAGGAATATGAAATTGTTTCTCAGCACTACCACTGCATGCATAGAAGGACACAATGATCGGTTTTGTCTTGTTTTCTATTTCCTTAAGTCAAATAGTATTAGGTCTTAAAGAGGTGACTTTCAGGCATTTCTGCCATCTGTGTTAGGAGCCTGGCAATGAACGACACTGATGTGTTCCTGCATTTCTTCTTCCAATGACTTGTTTAGTTTTTTGTTTTGTTTTGTTTTGTTTTCAAGGCAAGGTTTCTGTACAGCCTTAACTGTTCTGGACTCACTTTGTTGACTAGGCTGGCCTTGAACTCACAGAGCTCTGTAATAGATGTAAATGTGTTTTTGTTTTGATCCCAAGTATGGGGGGTAAAACTGCCGTTAGTTTGACCACAGATGATAAACAGCCTCATGAAAGGGTGAGTTGTAGTGGCTGTAAACCTGTGATTGTTTTGATCCCAAGTGTGGGATGGGAAACAGACTCATGAGAAAACAGATGATATTTATCCACTAGAAGAGGAGGCACCTCTTGCGTGGGCATGGTCTTTGTCAACTGATAAACATCCTAACATGGACTCTGAGAGGATGTGTGTGTGTGTGTGCGTGTGTGTGTGTGTGTGTGTGTGTGTGTGTGTGTGTGTCTGTGTGTGTGTCTGTGTGTATGAATGTATATGCCCCCAAACAAGGGGCTTGGGCTTTTTTGGGCTTGGCATCCTTTCCTATTACTTGGCTGTTTGTCACTCTGCTTTGAAATGCTCCTAGAGAGAACTGCTTTGAGGTCCTGGGTTCTGGCTTGGCATTCCATCTACTGCAGTTGAAGTCACTTTTTCTGAATTGCTGGTTTGTTGTTTAGTGGGTCTACTGAAGTCCTGACTGCGAAGAGTGGAATCGCTCCAAGGAACTGAGTCTTAGAAGGGCTACTTCTGTTCCCATTAACCTCCTTTCTCTCCTATCTAGGGTAGACAGGTTGGAAGGGAGATATAAACATCAAAGAACCCCAAGTAAAGTAGGTTTGAGAAAGTTCAAAGCCTACAGAGATCTCCCTGTCTTTGCCACCCTGAGTGCTGAGATTACAGGCATGTGCCACTATGCCTGGCTCCAATAACTTCTTTAAAGATGTCTACATTGTGTAAAAGCACTATGATAGAGCCCATTTTCCTATTTTATAGAAATTTCTAGATAAAAAAAGACAAAAAAAAAAAAAAAAAAAAACCCCAATGTATTTATTTCAGTTCAAGAGTAAAGAGTTCAGGACTTGAGAGATAGCTTAGTGATTAAGAATACTTGTTGCTCTTGTAGAAGACCAGAGTTCAGTTTTCAGCACCTATATCAGGTGGCTCACAATCAAGTGTAACTCCATCCCCAGGAGATCTGATGTCCTGTTCTGGCCTCTGAGGGCATCTGCATGCAGGTGTGTAATACATGCACTCATATGCACACAGACATACACAGAAATATACAAAAAAAAAAAAAAAAAAAAAAAAAAAAGAGAGAGAGAAAGAAAGAAGAAAATAAGAAAGAACTCAAAGTATAGAAACAAGTAAGTTAAGGCCAGCAAAGACACCACCTGTACAGAGAAGAGGAGTGCATGAGGCAGGGTAAGGCATGGGTGTGTGAGCCATTAGACAGGACAGCCTGTTTACAAGCAAATGTAAAAGTAAGGAAAGAATTGTCCATGTCTTTCCTTTAGATCAAATGTGAGTATATGATAGCGCTAAAGATTTAAAGATGGGTGCTAATTGTTCTTGATGCAGAGAGAAAATAGCCTTGGGCAGCATATGTCTGGGTGGTAAGAGATCTCTCTCATGTGTAGGGCCCTGATGAGCTTATCTGTTATCTGTTGCGCTGAGTTTAAAAGAAACAAAGCAAACCTCTGATGGTGCGTTGTGATGCCTGTCTCCACACAGGCTTAGATGTTGAACCACTAAGTGCCTGAGTGAGAGTTCAGAAAGTGCACCATGGTGTTTCTCACACCTGGTTAGGAAGACATCTTGACAAGCTACAGACTCTTGAAGGCTTTCAGACTTTCTTTTTTAAAAGATAATTTTCAAGGCACATATTTTTACAAGATTTCCTGTGGTAACAGTCAAAAGGTATGGTTTTTAGAAAAAGGACGGAGATGCAATTATTTTTTTCTTGACAAGATTTATTTGATCCTTGAAAAGTTTGTTCATGTGAACTCTTGAGAATGCCTTTTGTCTGGTTTTAAGAACAATTGGTTCAAACTACATGTACTATGGGATATTGAAGTGCACCATCTAGCCCTTCTATTTTTATCTTTATTTAAGATTATATTTTATTTTTTAATACACGTAAGGATTAACGTTCTATATCACCCATGTTTAGTATAATATTTCTATACATACATGCAGAACTTTGTTCTATCCCCTTAATTCCATCTCTAATTTGTAATAATCTCTAATAAGTGGGTGTTTTATATCTTTCATATCAAAGGATGAGCATGGTGTGCTTGGCTCTCTGGATCTGGCTTGTTTATCTACCATAATGATTTCCAATTCTATTTATTTTGTTACAAACATAAGGCTTTCATCCTTAAATAAAAAATGATAATCATTTATTTGTGTGGGGTTTTATTTGGTGTGTGTATATTTGCACACATGCACACAAATATATGCCACAGGGTGCTAGTAGAGCTAGGTTCCCATACTTGAACTTACCTTACCAACATGGTAGTAAATGCCCTTGCCCACTGAGCCATCTGGTCAACCCCAAGGCTTTGCTGATCTATGGCTGAATAAAAATTAGTCTTGGATAAGATGCTCATTCACCAGCACCTAGGTTGACTCTACACTTTAGCCATTGTGGGTATACTTCAATAACTATGAATTACAGGTCATTTTGGTGTGCTGATTTTATTTCCTTGGACACGTACCTAGGAGTGAATGGGAAAGATGAACCATATAAATGATACCATAGCTTTTTTGTTTGTTTGTTTTTTGGGGAACCCCCACACTTCTTAATATTGACTGTGATAATTACATTCTTAGTAATAATGTATGAGTTACCTCTCTTCTGCATCATTACTAGTATTTGGGGTGTGTGTGCACATGGCACATGTATTTGTATATACACACTTTTTTTTTTTTTTTTTTTTTTTTTGTATTTTAAGATAGGGTGTTACTATGTAGCACAGGTTGACCCTGAACTTCTGTAGAGCCTCTTCTTTCAGCATGAGTACTGAGATTACAGTTTGCATTCCTGTTTTTATTTTTCATTTTAATAACAGTTGTTACAGCAGGAGTAGCATGTTGTATCAATATTGTTTAAATGCTCATTTTCTTGATGGTTAATAATATTAAGCGTTTTTATTTTTTCTCTTTAAATTACATTTCTAGTTAGCATACAAAGCTAGACTGTCCATTGTGGCAGACACACACACATACATATAACATATTATATGTAATATATATTCCTTCCCCACTGTATTCTCCCATAACTAATCTCTTCCTCTTGCTGTCTCCCTGTTCTCCTCCTAAATAGTCCCTCTTACTTTTGTGGCACAAATATTTTATAACCCTTTCTTTTTTTCCTGTTTTCTTACTTTTTTTTTTTTTTTTTTTGAGACAGAGTTTCTTTGTATAGCCTTGGCTATCCTGGGCTTGCTTTGTAGTCCAGGCTTGCCTTGAACTCACAATGATCCACCTGCCTCTGCCTCCCTGATTGTTGGGATTAAAGGCGTGTGCCGCCACCAAGCCTGGCTGTTTCCTGCTTTCTTTAGATCCCCTACTCCTCTCTTATATTCCTCTCCCCAAACCCCGGCACCCCCTACCCCACTCCTGCCCCAACATGCAAGCCCATGTGCACACAAATCTGGGAGTTATCGATATAGAGAAAACATGCAGTACTTTTCTGAGTCTGGTTTATTTCACCTAATGTAATGTTTTCCATCCCATTCATTTTCTGTCAAATGTCATAATTTCACTCTTGGTGGTAGAATAAAATTCTATTGTGTATATATAGCACAATTTTCTTTATCATTCATGTGCTGATGGGTATCTAGGCTGGTTCCATTTCCTGGCTACTATTAATAGTGCAGTAATAAACAAGTTTATGTAAGCGTTGCTGTGGTATGTTGATTTAGAATCCTTTGTTATATATCTAGGAGGGGTAGAGCTAGAGCATACAGTAGTTCTATTTTTAGTTTCTGATGAACTGATTTCCGTAGCAGTTATACCAGGTACCTCTTTCTCCACATCCTCACTGGCAGTATTGTTTTCTCGATCAAAGCCATCCTGAGCGGGGTGAAGTGTATTATGAAAGAAGTTTGATTTCAGCTTTAAGGATGTTGAACACATTTCACATATTTGTTGACCATCTGTATTTCTGCCTTTGAGAACTGTCAATTCAATTCATTGGTCTAATAATTGTATAATTAGTTTCATTGCTGTTTAATTTTTAGAGTTCTTTATAGTTTCTAAATATTAATCCCCTCTCTGATAGCAAAAATAATGCTCTCCATCCTATAGCTTATGTTTTCACTTTGCTGACAGTTTTTTTTTTCTTGGGCCGAGACCTTTAAATGTCATGCAATTCCATTTCTTAAGTCTTAAGGTTGTTTCCTATGCTATCTGAATTCTTTTCAGAGTGTCCTTGCTTGTACCTGTACCTTGAAGTATTTTTCCTGTTTTTTTTCTCTAGTAGTTTCAGAGTTTCATGTTTTACATTAAGGCCTTTGATGAATTTTGAATAGGTTTTTCTGCAGACTGAGAGATATGGATGCCATTTCATTTTCTTACACACAAATATCTGACTCCTTATCACAGTTTGTGGAAGAGCTTTTGTTTGGTGAGTGTTTTGACACCTTTGATGGAAATAAAATGACTTGGATCACATGCTGTGCTTGCAGGTTCTCTGTTGTATCCCTTTGGACTCCACATCCACTCCTATGCAGCACCGTTCCTTTTCTGTAGTGTGCAACTTCAGGTCAGGCTTTGTGATGCCTCAAGCATTTCAGCTGCTTGTGTATTTAGGATCTCTTGTGCTTCCACCTCACATGAGCATCTTTTTCTTCTATTTCTGTGAAGATGTTGTAGCATTTTGGAGGCATTGCACTGACTCGGTAGATAATTACTGGTGATAGAGCTATTCGCATAATATTAATTCTGTGAATTAATTGTAAGCACAGAGGATATTTCTTTCTGGTAGTGTATTCTTTAATTTCTTAATGGTTTTTCTTATGGAGGTTGTTTACCATTTTCTTTAGATTTACTCTTAGGTGTTTTTCTTTTCTTTTCTTTTTTTTTAAGCTATTGTGAATAATACCCTTTCTCCTTTCTTTATTAGCGAGTTTGTTATTGGTAAGTAGAAAAGCTAATTATTTTCATATACTATTAATTCTGCTAATTTGTCAAAAGTGTTTAGCAGGTTTCAGAAGCTTCTGGTGGAGTCTTTGGAGTCTTTGAAATAGAGAATCATATCATCACAAGTGGAGATAATCTTCCTTTTCTGTTGTTGCCCTTTAATGTCTTTCTATTGTCTCATGGCTCTAGATATCTCACTGAATGCTGTATTGAAAAAGAACAGAAAGCATAGAGGTCCAAGCCCTAGTCTAGTTGTTAGTGGAAATGCTTTCCATTTTCCTCATTTGCTATATTGTTGTCTACAGGTTTGTAACATTTAGATTTTGTTGTGTTGAGATGTATTTGATTATGAAGATATGTTGAACCTCACCAACCATCTTTTCTCTATCAGTTAAGATGATCGTGCAATCCTTGTTGTTAAGTCTTTTATATCCGGTTCTATGTCCATTGATTTGCCTGTAATGAATCATTCTTGCAGCCCTGAAATAAAACCCAGTTTAGTTGTGAACCATAATTTCCTTGTGATCTTGAATTCAATTTGCAAAAAAATGTCATTGAGAATGTTTGTGTCTATGTTCATCAGAGAAAGTAGCATACGGTTTGCTTTTTCTGTTGTGCTGTGTTGGTTTTGATATTACTCTAACTCCTCTGCCTTTGGGACACAATGAGTTTCTCCACAGCTCTCCTTTGTTCATCTATTCTTCTTAAGAACTGATTCTTCCTTGTGCTCTTGTGATTGAGACTTCTTTTCCTCTTTCTCTGAGTACAGTATTTCTTTAGCTCCTTTGCTGTGCTGGGTTGATGGACATCTACCTTAGTTTTTGCTAGTCTTAATGTATCCCCATTTTTCAACAAGTTTAAAAGATAGCATTGCTGGGTATAATATTTTTGGCTAGCAGATATTTACTTTCAGGGCTTGATATGCATTATTTTCTGCCTTCCTAGCTTTTAGGATTCCTTATGTTATTCTAAATGTTTGACTTTGTAGGTGAGTTTGCATATATATATGTATATGTACATATATATATTGACTATAATAGTATATTATAGAAAGCGTCTTCTCAGCTGGGCATGGTAGGCTACAACTTTAATCTCAGCACTTGGGAGGCAGAGGCAGGTGGATTGCTGTGAGTTTGAGCCCAGTCTGAGCTACAAAGCGAGTCCTGGATAGCCAAAGCTACACAGAGAAAACCCGTCTCTCAGCCATTTGATGTTCCTCTGTTGAGAACTCTCTGTTTAGCTCTGTACCCCATTTTTAAATTGGTTTCTTTGGGTTGTTGCTGTTTAGCTTCTTGAGTTCTTTATATATTTTGGATATTAGTCCTTTGTCAGATGTGGGGTTGGTAAGGATCTTCTCCCAGTCTGTAGGCTGCTGGTTTGTTCTGTTGACAGCATCCTTTGCCTTACAGAAGCTTTTCAGTTTCATGAGATCCCATTTATTAATTGTTGATCTTAGAGCCTGAGATATTGGTGTTCTGTTCAGCAAGTTGTGTCAATGAGTTCAAGGCATTTCCCCACTTTTCCTTCTAACAGATTTAGTGTGTCTGGCTTTTTGTTGATGTCTTTAATCCACTTAGACTTTAGTTTTGTGCAGGGTGATAAATATGGCTCTATTTGCATATTTCTACATGTAGACATCCAGTTAGACCAGTACCACTTGTTGCTGTCTTTTTTCCTTGTATGAATTTGGCTTCTTTGTAAAAAATCAAGTGTCCAAAGGTATGTGGATTTATTTCTGGGTCTTTGATTTGATTCCATTGATCAAGTGGCTTATTTCTATGCCAGTACTATGCTGTTTTATTATCATTGCTTTATAGTACAGCTTGAGATTAAGGATGGAGGTTCCTCTGGACGATCTTTTATTACACAGGATTGTTTCAGCTATTCTGGGTTTTTCATTTTTCGATATGAAGTTGAGAATTGATCTTTCAAGGTCTGTAAAGAAATGTGTAGATATTTTGATAGGGATTGAGAAATGCTCAACATCCTTAGTTATCAGGGAAATGTAAACCAAAATGACTCTGAGATTCCATCTTAAACCTACCAGTGTGGCTAAGATAAAAAATTCAAGTGATAAAACATGCTGGCAAGGATGTGATTAAAGGCTAACATTCTCCTGTTGCTGGTTGGAGTGCAAACTTGTACAAACACTTTGGAAATCAGTCTGGTGCTTTCTCAGAAAATTGGGAATAGATTTACCTCAAGACCCAGCTATACCTATCCTGAGCATATACCCAAAAGATGCTCCACCATACAACAAGGACATTTGCTCAATTATGTTCATAGAATCTTTATTCATAACCAGAATCTAGAAACAATCTAGATGTCCCTCAACTGAAGTATGGATAAAGAAACTATGGTGCATTTACACAATGGAATACTACTCAGCTATTGAAAACAAAGAAATATTGAAATTTGTAGGGAAATGGCTAGAATTAGAAATGACCATCCTGAGTAAGGTAACCCAGACCCAGAAAGACACACTGGTATATACTCACTTAATGGGGATATTAGCCCAATATAGATGTCCTCTGAGAGACTCTACCCAGCTGGGGATCAGGATAGATGCTGGGTCTCCCTGCTGGATTCTGGGTGGAGCTCAGAGAGTGTTATGAAAGAATGGGGTAGGAAAGAGGAGAACTCACAGGATTCAGGAGGCCCACAAGGAGACCATCAAGGTCAGTGGATCTATACCCAGTGGGGCCTGTCCAAACTGTTGCACCAACCCAGGAGCATGCATGCAGTAAACCTAGACCGCCTGTTCAGATATAGGCAATGGACAGCTCATTTTCCATGGTTGTGGTCAGAGCAGGGGCTGCTTCTGACATGAACTCTTGTGCCCCTGATTTGATCACTTCCCCATGGTGGGGAGGCCTGGTAGGCACACAGAGAAGGGGGAAGCAGGCTATCTGGATGACACCTGATAGCTGTGCTCATATGGTAGGTGAGAAAGTCCCCTTCTGTTGGAGGTTTAGGGGAACGAAATAGGGTGTAAAAGGGAGGATAGCAATAGGGATGTAATCTGAATAAATTATAAATTAAAATTAAAAAAGAGAAACTCTGTCTAGAAAAACAAACAACAACAACAAACCCAAACAAACAAACAAAGAACAAAAACTAAAAAGAAAGCTCCTTTTCTGGCAATGTGTGTTTAGAGTCTAACTTCCCCTTATATTTGTATGTCTTTTTTTTTTTTTCTATGTAGAATTTGGCCATTTTCTGCTCTAATTTTATTCAGTAGATTATTTATGCCTTTATTTTTTAATCTCCGTATCTTCTATACTGTGGATTTGTAGGTTTGGTTTATTGATAATATCCCAGGCTTCTTGGACACTGTAGTCAGTCTTCTGTTTTTAATTTATTGATGTTTCTCTCTTTGGGTGTGCAGGCATGTGTGGTCTGTGTGTGTTATATGTATGTTTGTATTTGTGTGGATATGTGTATCCATGTGTACATGTATATTTGCATGCATATGGAGGCCAGAGGTACATGTTGGATGTGTTTCTTTTACTATCCACCTTATGTCTTGAGACAAGGCATCTCAGTGAACCGGGGGCTCACTGACTTGGGTAGGGGGCTGGCATCCATCTTCCTCTGCCTTCCCAGTGCTAGGATCACAGGTACATGCTGCAGTGCCTTGTTTTTCAGTATGTTCTGGGATCTGAGTTCATGCTCACATGTTAAACACTTCACAAGCTGAGCCTCTCTAGTCCTTTCATTGATATACGAATGTAGTATTTTCTCAACCACACTCTCTAACCCTGTGATGTTTTGGCAAAGAATATGGCGCTCTTCCCTTGTCCTAAGAACTTATCTCAATCTAAATTGTGAAGTAATGGGCTAATTTCTTTGGTGGAAGGGGTTTTAAAGGCAACCTAATATTGACTTTGTCATGTGGTTACTCACAGTCATCCTAATGCAAGTCTATAGTTAAAAAGAACAAGCGATGCAGAAAGAAATACAAAATGTACAGTTTTAGGGAGAAAATGACACTATCAAGGTTAGTGTTACACCCAAGGCTTGTGCTGGCGAAGGGCCTATAACTGTTAAGGAGCTTATCACTGTTAAGGAGGGCCTGAAAAAAGAGAAAGATACCACCAGTGCAAGATCCTGCCTGGCTAAACTTCCAATTTATGAAAGGAAAATGCCTAGAGAACGTTCTACTCCTAGACATAACAACTGACAAAAATGGCTGCTGCAAATGTGATTCAAGAGGCTCCATCCCAAGCTGGTAACCCCACTTGGCAGTGTTGTCTGCTGCCTTTACAGTCACGATGGGTACACTAGAAAGGGCGATGTGGAACCTTCCTCCTTGGCTAAGGAAAGCCACTATGTCCAGGAAGTGTGTAGTGGAATAGTCCCCGCATCAAGGCCCTGAGTGGTGTCCAATGAACCTGTGGGAGGACATGCTATGATGTCCGAGATGTTAGAGCTGTGGGAAAGCTTCCAAGGAAAGATCTACACAGGGAATAGAAGAGAGAGAGAGAGAGAGAGAGAGAGAGAGAGAGAGAGAGAGAGAGAGAGAGAGAGAGAGAGAGAGAGAGCGCAGCACGGCTGTAATGGAAGAAACACATGAACATTTGCCATCAGTCATGAAGTTACAGGGTTTGGGGTTGGTTTGCCTGGTGGGTTTCGGGTTTTGGTCTAGTATTTCCTCTCTCTGCTCTGACTTCTCCCCTTTGGAATGTGATTGTATATTCTATGCCAGTTTATGTCGGAATTGTGTAATTTGCTTTCAACTTTACAGGAGGTTACACTTCAGAGATCGACTCGAGTCTCAGAAGAGACTGGACTTTGGAAGTTTAGACAGCGTTGTGACTGGGAAAGGCTCTGGGAAAGCTTGAAGTTAGCCTGAATGTATTTTATATTATGATAAAGGCATAGTAGTTTGAGGTCAAGGAGTGCAATATGGTGATTTGGGGTATTTGATTACTTGGTCCCCAGTTGGTTGCTGTTTGGGGAAGGATTAGGAGGTGTGGCCTTGCTGAAGGAGGTGTGTCCCTGGGACTGGGCTTTGAGGTTTTAAAATACTGGCACCATTTCGTGTTTGTGGATGATGATGTGAGCTCGAGGCTGCTGTTCCAACACCATGCTTGCCTGCTTCCTGTCATGCTTTCTGCAGTGATGGTGACAGACCCTTAGCCCTCTGGGACCATAAAACCCACCTTGTGTAAGTAGCCTTGGCCATGGTACTTATCACAGAAATAGAAAAGTGACTAAGACAGATATTATCTGTTCTAGTTTTTTTCAATGTTTTGCTCAAAATTTTTGCATCTGTATTATTGAGAAGCAGCCTGCTCTAGTCTTCTCATCTTTCGTTGCTGTGTTTTGGAACTGAAATATTGCTGCCCTAATAGAATGAATTCCCATCTTTGAAAGATATTATGGTGAATGGATAAAATTCCTTCTTAAATGAGGGTAGGAGCAGTCAGTGAGTCCATGTGAGCTTTCTCATTTGTGAGCGAATTAATTCAACAATCATCATCCCAACAACTTCTCTAGTAGATAGTAGGCCCTTCACACTGCTCGTTTCTTCTTGTGGGTCTCCTGTTGGGTTATGTCTTTCAGCGTCGCTCTGTTTCACCTAGCCCATCAGCGTAGACGGGAGTGTGCACACTCTTCTTTGCTGTCCCTTTAGTGTCCATGCATCCACAGGGATACTTTCTTTTCCACTTCTGATATTAATGGTTTGTGTCATTCTCCCTTTGTTCTTTGCCTAGCTAGAGGCTTTATAATTTTATTGATCTTTTCAAAGGACAAGCTTTCCTCGCCCCCCCCCCCTAAGTTTTACATTACTATCTTTGGATTAAATTTTTTTCTTCTCTATTTCTCTAAGGCTGAATCTTAAGTGACTGATTTTAGAGCCACCATCCTTCATCATTTCCCTGTGTCGTCTTCCTTCTTTTCTTCCCCTCCTTTCCCCATCCTTCCCATCCCTTTGTCCTTTCTTACCCTTTCCCTCCTTGAACCAAAGACATTTTACTCACTGACCCAACACTCTTATCAGAGATCCCTTCAGACCAGGTCTTGGTATGTAGCTCAGGCTGGCCTTGAACTCACAATCCTTTGGTTTCTGTCTCCCAAGTGATGACATGACAGACACACATTTCTTTAGTTTTCAAAATATATATCCCAAATCATATTTTCTTTAAGAATATATGTATTCTTATGTATATTCAAAATACATATTTTACATCTTCATTTTATCTAAGCACTGTTTTTGCTATATCTCACACATTTGACAAGTTCTTTATATTTTCACTTTGTTCAAAATGGCTTATTTTTTATACTTTTATGATCTTTATTAATTCTTTGAAAATTTAATAAAATGTATTTCGGTTATGTTCATGCCCAACTCTGAGATCCTTTCTGTTCGCCTACATCTATAACCACCTGACTCCCTTCATCACCTCTCCCCTCCCCCCCCCAATGAAATGCACGTTGTGTGTTTTCTGGTTATAGGCTAGCTTTGGGAGTTTATACCTGGAGTTCCTCTTCACACTGCATGTTTGGAGTCCATGTGGTCCCAGTCGGTGCAGTGAGTGTAGTTAGTGGCTGATAGACTGGCAGGAAGGGAAGGGGAATGGCTCTGGGAGGTCTCGATTGGAGGTTTCAGGTTACGCTCCATGCAGCCCCTGAGCCCAGTATTGGGTAAGGTGGCCAACTCTGCTGGACAAGCTCAAAATGGCTTTTCACTTTCATTTGAGATTTCTTCTTTTGACCAGTGTCTTATATAGGCTTGATTCATCCAATCCTCTACTATTTGGGGGTGGGGGACTTTTAAAACTATTTTTTCTATTATGACATATTAATTTAATTTTCATTTTGTGGTCAGAGAATAGATATTGTTGATTGTGAATTGTTAAAACTGGTTAAGGTGTATTTTATAGTCAAAATTTCTTGTACTTCAGTGAGCATATGCTATGTATTGGAGAGGAAAGCACCTTGTGCCATTAGTGGCTGGAGGAGTCTATACATAGGTGTCCATTTTGTCCAGATGTTTGATGCTTCTCTGCTCACCTATGTCCCCACTGATCTTCTGCCTGTGGGAGTTTTTCCGTTGTCAGTAGCGGCATGCTGAACTCTCCCGCTATAATGGTGGATTGCTGGTTCTTACAGCTCTGCCCAATTAAGCGCTCTTTTTGATGTGCTCATGTTCACATAAGCTTAGCTGTTGTTAAGTGTACACATACTAAGGCTTCTGGGAGATTATCCTCTGTACTGTTGGGGATGCCTGGTATCCTGGTAGCTTTGCCTGGTCTCACATCATCTGCTCTTTATGAATTCGTATTCTATCTTTTAATTTTTTAGTTTTAGTTTTAGTCTACTATTTCTTCACAGTTTATTTTTAGCTGATATATGTCTTTTTTGGTTTATTTTGTGGATTTCTTCAATAAAACATCAGCTCTTATTTCTTGAGCTATTCTAGCAATCTCCATCTTTTAGTTTGTTTATTTAGGCCACTGGTGTGCAAAGTTACTGATAAATCTTGTTTCTGCCCTTTGTGTTCTTGCACTCTTTGTGTATCCTTTCTCTGCTCTCATTCTCTCTCATTAATGCATTATTAATAAAATAACAAAAATACTAAAAATACCACTTTTAAGAAAAAAATTGGAGTTAGAAATATGCTAACAGCTAAGCCAGGTAACGGTCCCGGGATAACATGACTACTTTATAATGCCAAATGATCTTCACACCTCCTATTTCTCCCGTGCACATTCTTGCCATTTGTTTTACTTATGTGAGCATAAGTGTAAAGTGGACCATACAGTTGCCATTACTAATTTTCATAAGCTGCTAATTATTGGGATAGTTAAAAAATAAAGTTTCACATATATTTTCTTCAATGTCTTTCCAAGTTTCATGTAGATCTGTGACTTTGGTCTTTTACTGATAGATGATACGTGTGTGGCAGGCGGGTGTGCACATGGATGCCACAACACTTCTGTGAAGGTCTGAGGGTGATCAGTAGGCCATTCCATTCTCCCTTCTTACCAGATGGGTTCCACGGACCAAACTCACATCGTTAGCCTTTGTGGCAAGTGAGCATTTTTACCTTTGGAGCCATTTTCCTGCTCCTCCTAATGTTTTGTAAATTTTCAAGTCTTTGACTAGTTGTTTCCCCTTTTGTGTTTCGATTTAAAACTGTTCACGGATCCCTGAGAGCTAACAAGGAGAAGCTTCACTGGGGAAAGGGGAAATATGTAAAATTAGGCTTAGAGAGAAAATTCTCCACCTGTCTCCCTGCTTCTTGCTGTCTCAGTCACTCTGCCTATAGATTAGAGGCAAGAGAGAGCAGAACCATTACAGCCACATCTAAATAGCACTCAGTATTTAAAGATTCTCTCTTGCTATCAATCATCTGTCTGTCTACCATCAATCATCTATCTATCTATCTATAATACATATATATCACTTATTTATCACTTATCTGTCCTTCCATTCAGTCATCTATTCTATCCATCCATCCATCCATCCATCCATCCATCTATCCATCTATCCATCTATCCATCATCTCTCTCACTATCTATCTATCATACATCTCACAACCTATCTATCTATTCCCATCTGTCTGTCCATCTGCCCTTTTAACTCTGAAAGAATGAAAAGATGACCGTAGGCTGAAAGGCAAAGGTAAAGTGAGCTGGGAACATGCTCTATTCCCAGTCTGTGGAGAAGACTGATCTGAAAAGCTTTCTGAAGGAGCGGAAGCAAAGTGCACCCACCCTAGACCACAGACTGTCTAGGGAGAGAGGAAGGAGATCTGTGTGCTTCTCAAAGTGCCTAGAACCTTGAACTTTATTTCATTCATGATAAACCCATTGACATGCACTGACGCCAGAGAAATGAATACAGAGAAAAAGCCACAGCAGCAGGAAAGGTAGGAGGAGTTAATTTGGGCTCACTGCAGCTCTGGGAGGGCGTGTTAGAATTACCTACTTGTCTGAACCACCCCAGAGTTGGAAGTGCTTGGGACCATCAGGAACACATGCTGGTGTGGCTGGGGGTCTAATTCCAGTGGATTTAAGCAGCCTGTGGATCAAGGGAACTCTTCAGGGTAGACTCAGTCAGTGGGGAGAGGTGTTTATTGCTTCCTAAGTGCTTTTTCTGCCGTTTCTTTTTGTTGTTGTTGTTGTGCCAGTGTCTTTCTTAAGGCTTGCAAGCAGGGCTTGAGAAATAAGTTGGCCTGCTTACTGAGTCCTGTCGTACATTAACAGCCTGGTATTACAGCTTTGGAGCAGAGCCATGCAGATTGCAAGAATATATCCTGCATGCGGCTTGACAGATCTTTGCCTGGGGAGGGGACATGAACACAGGGACTGTTCTTCCTGAGTTGTGTCATAAAATCGCAGATCCAGTCTCCGAGCTTATCTGCACACACTCCAAGTTCTTAAAAATGCCCACAGACTAAGAGGAGGCGCAGGGTTATTGGGGGCATATTGCTCCCTTTTTTTCTCTGCTGGCAGGCTGGGCTATGCCTAGCAAAGCAGGTAGGATTCTCCAATCTACCAAAAGCCTTGGGTCTCTGACTGGTCCCCTCTACCATCTGCCAGCACCCTCGGCACCCAGACCTGTCTCTTAGCTGCCCTTTTGATGCTTTGGTCTGGAATCCGGAGTCCTTCCCCCTGTCTGGTGGCTGTGTGTTCTAACGCCGGTGTGCATAGACATGCAGACACTGTAGGAGAACAGCCTGGAACCTGTGCAGGAGCTTCCTGCTGTGTGAGCTTCTTACCCAGCTCTTAGCCATGACAGCAACTCCACTGCAGAGAACTAGCACCAAGATTTACCTGCATCGTCACATCTCGTTAATTAATAAAATCTGTTTCTGGTGCTGCTGGTGGCGTTAGAGCCTCACCCATGTGGGCAAGTGCTCTGCTGCTGAGCTATTCTCTCAGCTGTCACCCCCATTTTCTTTCTTTCTTTCTTTCTTTCTTTCTTTCTTTCTTTCTTTCTTTCTTTCTTTCTTTCTTTCTTTCTTTCTTTCATAACCTTGGAAGCAGGAGACAGTATGGTTTTACATCTTTCTGTGAGTAAATCGGGGTACAGAGGAATTACACCACTTGCCCAGCTTTCACGCATGAGCCTACTTATTGGAAGAGTCCTCAGCAATGCCCTTCCTCGTCCCTTTGCTGGTGCTCTCCTCGCTTCCTTTCTGAGGAGAAGGAATAGCTGGGTTCAGCTCAAGGCGCTCCCTTCAGCTGAATAGTGTATTACTATGCTTTTTGAATGCTCTAGCCATTGACCTATGGTTCAGACATGCAGCGATGGCTGATCCTATTAGATGATGCTTCCTGACTCCTCAAGGGCAGGTGTGTAAATCACAGGTGTACTTGCTGCCTGGCTACAGCCTGGCACACCTGGTGGTGATGGTGGTGGTGGTGGTGGTGGTGGTAGCAGTGGCAGTAATATGATGCAGGGCGTGGCTCTCCCTGCTAGAAGTGAGGGGACCTCTGCAGAGTGAATGGAGTTTTCACCTCTGAGGGGCGGCTGTGAGGCTGGGCAGTGACAGTGCAGACTGTAACTAGTAGCACGGTTTCACAGGAGCCTGGAGAAGGGAAGGGTGATTTGGGAACCCAGCTGGACAAAGGTGAAGGCCCGAACATCTTAGGGATGGAGAACAGGCAATGGTTACCTCCCAGGCACAGAGCCGGCCGATGTGCTTGCATCAAGTAGGTCCTGTCTGGGCCTTATTTAGTTTCCTGAGCATGGCTGAGTCACAATACAGAAGCCCTGATATCTGAAAGGAAAGGCAGGGGTGGGGAACGACGACACAAAATGCCCTTTGCTGGGCACGGAAAGGATTCCAGACTGTATGTGATGAAGAAATGCAAGGGGATACTGTGGGAAATACTGCAGGCTTGCAAATCCGGGTCCTTTGACCTCACCTGCCTGAGCAGCAGCTGTGTGTGGTGGAGCGGGAGGGAAGGAGACGCCTGGCTAATTAGTCCACTAAGAGTAGATCTTAAGTCTGCAGTTCTGAAAGTTTTCCTTTACTCTTTCTTCTTCTTCTAAATGCCGCCAAGACAGTGATAAAAGGCTGGGTGGAATTCCACAGTCCTGGCACACAGAATCGCTCAGAGAGATGCTGACCCAAGCACTTGTTAGTTCCCTCCCTCGAGTGGTTTTTCTCCTCCTGAGCTAAATAGCACCAAAAATAAGCATCTCCACATGGCATATCTAAGGTCTTTGTTCATTTTTCGCCGTGGGTTTTGAGTAAACCTTACAGGGAGGACCATTTGTCTAAAAGGAGTGTAGTGGGTAACGGGTGCGGGTGAGGCAGTGTGAGTGGAGACGCAGATAGCACTTGTACAATGGACAGCAGTGAGGTCTAGTATCTGTGATTTCTCTTGTGCATCTTGAACCCTGATGTGCACCTCACATTGATGTGAGCAGTCTGCCCATGCATAAGCTTTTAGGGCCAGTTAATTAACAGTGGAAGCTTTTAGGTTTCTGTACAAGTACTGCTGCCCCTGATGACCAGGCAAAGTGGAGGAGCCAGTGGTGATACAACCATAGTGTGGACTTCTTAGGCCCTCACCACATCAATTTCTATTGCACACGCACAGTAAAACGACAGGGATTAGACTAGAAGGAAACCTCAAAACTCCAAAGTTTCCTTCAGATTTTAATTGTACCTTTTAGTTTTCAGGTTTGTTTTATAGTAAGAAGAGGCCAAAAGTCTACCCAGAGTCTTGGGTGAGTCCTAAAATACTTGAAAGAGTGATTGGAATATAAACTCTCGTTTTGGGTGCTCAAGATGTTATTGGCTTTGCAATTTGCAGAACAGCAGGTGTTTATTATAAAGTGTGGGGAAGTTTTATGTGGAACATGAAAGCAGTGGATTGTGTGAAATAAATCTGAGGAGAGGGTTCATATTCCGAGTCTTCAGAACTTTTAAATCCACGCTGTAGTCCTCTGAGTTCACTTTCTCGATTGCTGCACCAGTGTAGTCAGTCAAAAACATTTATAAAGCTCACAGGGAGAAGGCAGGTGAGACACTAAATTCTCTTGTCAGTGTAGAGACAACCTAGGCGCCAAATCGAATTTCTGTAACTGTAAATTCTAGAGTTAACTATTTCGGCCAGAAATTTCACTAAAATGTAGCCCCACAGGTTAGTGGCCATGGCACTTCATAAGGGCACCGCATAACCTTCAGTGTTTGCCAACTGGGGTTTATAAGTCCTGTCTTCTGGAGCTCAGCTGGCCAAGGACCTCTTTGAAGAAGTGTTTATAGATTTCAAACCATTGTTGTGGACTACTCACAGAGGCCTGTGCCCAGGCCAACCGGAATGATGCCTATTTAGTCTTAAGTGTGGGTCAGAGCTTTCAAGGCAAGTGAGAAGAAGAAACGAGATTAGTCAAGGGATTGGAAAGTGATCTGTTTCACAGGACCATAGAATAAAATTATTGGAGTCATAGAGTCGTAGAGCAGACAAGGAGCCCAGAGAAGGAGGAGTGTGCTGGGCTGTCGTGTGTGTGTGTGTGTGTGTGTGTGTGTGTTCAAGTTTCTCTGTGTAGCCTTAGCTGTACTGGACTCACTTTGCAGACCAGGCTGGCCTTGAACTCACAGAGATCTGCCTGCCTCTGTCTCCCTGAGTGCTGGGATTACAGGCATGAGCCACCATGCCTGCCTTGTCTCGGGTTTCTAACAGAGGCAGCATTTTTGTGCATCTGGTGTCCCTCTGCTAGCTCCTGCTAGCATCTGTCCCTCCACTCCCAGAAGAATCTGGTTTCTTTTGCTACTGTCTGCCAGTATCCTGGCTTCATTGGTAGATTCTCTCATTCTCCCACCAGCACAGCCTGTACCAGTGATAACAAGATATCAGTATTTGAACTGACTGGTCAGCCATCCGAGTACTAGTCCATATGCAGACCCACAGAGGAGATATCTAAGTTTAATGTGAATGGTACGCCTGGGTTGGGAACCTCTATGTTCATCAATCAGGACAGAATTGAAGGGACAAAGGTACTCTAATGTGTCATCCCATTGGTAAGCTAAGGCTAGTACCATTGTCACCATGTGACTTCTGTTCCAAAAAACATCCTTCTGGATAGGCTATGTATTTGTTCAGTTGTCTTTCTCCCATCAATACGTTCAAGCTAATGCTCTAAGGAGCCTGATACAGATGTTTGACTACCTAACACCTGGTAGGTGGGACCTGGGATATTTTGACTAGAAAAAAAACCACACCTCATAAACTGAAATATGGTGTGTTTATTCTTTCTAGGCACCGTGAGTACCAGTTAGTACCTCCAATGGAGAAATGCATCTCTGAAACATTTCAGGCATGAATTGGGGGCACATCCTAATTCCCCTAATGCCAGTGGTGTATCCAGCTGTCTCCATTCATGAGAATGTGGGCTGCTCCTCTGAGTGTACCTGGCCTGCAGATCTGACTAGTGAGACTTACTTGGCCCACTGCTGGGCCAAATTATGTAACAGCTGTGATGGATCAATGGATTTTATTAAATGATATTTATATTTAAGGCTGAAAATTTCCACTAACTTTTTTTTTTTCTGTTTTAAAGCTTTTTGATTCCCAGTAAGTCAGCTAGCAGGTAACTAATTCCAAGGGAAATTCTTCAGTGAAAACATACATTTTGCTTTAGTGAATAAAAATGCAAGGCAAGGAGAGAAAGGAAACATATTTGGTTTTTTTCACGGACGGTCGCTCAGAGTTGTCCTTGAGGAATGTATAAATCTGGGGCAGACAACACAAATATGTGTTTCTACCAACATAGCAAAGGAGAGACCAGTTTGTCACACTTCTACAGAAGGTGACAAGAAGCATCTGGGTGGATTGTAATTATAGATGTCAAGTCTTGGGAGACCTTCTAACCTCGAAGCCTCAGGGCTAGAAAGATGACAGATAAAGGAAAATGGTTCCCGTCTTCACAGTCCAGTAGCTTTGGGGACACTGGGGACACGTTGTGTGATGAGCAGCTCATGTCCTTTGGGAATATTTGCAAGTGTTGGACTTCACAACCTGCCTTGGAGAGGAGATGAACTGTTAGCAGAACTTGAAGCACCCAAGATGGAAAGTTCATGATGTCTGCGAAGGAGAAGCACACTCATGGAAGGGTGCTAAGGGTGTTGTCACTCACACTGTCAGGAGGGGAGGTCAGCTTTAGGCTATTAAAAAAGCTAGACAGGATGTCTGTGTCTCTGGGTTTCTTGGCTCCCTTGAGGTCCTTCATGGAGGACAATCAGAGACTGCAGCCCCTCCCAATGCATGCACCGGATTTGTGCTTTTCCTCCTGTGTCTGGTCTATACTTGGCACTGAAGGAGAAGCAAGGCTTGCATCTTGCTTTTGGATCTTTAGTTAATGGACGCATTTTTTCGGAGCAGTTTTAGTTTTGCAAAATAATTGAATGGAAAGCAGAATTTCCATACGCACCTTTCATCTCAGACTTTTCTCTTTGGTGTTAGCATCTCACATGATGAGTTAGGCACATTTGCCTTGATTGGATATATGAGGTGACACAGATTTCATCATTGATTCAAGAGCTCAGTCTGTGTGAGGGTGCATCCTGTGGATGTTACAGCATCATGCTTAGTAGATTCACTACTGCAATTGCCACTTAGGGTCTACATCCACCCCCATCTCTCCCCCCTCATCCCCAGGCATCCTCTCCCTCCCTCCTTATGCCCTTGCAAATACTGGTCATTTTACCAGCTCCATTGTTTTGTCTTTCTAGAATGCTATATGGTTGGACTGTTTAAGTTTATGACTTAAGTTTATGCCTTTGCTATTTTTTCATGTACTTAGTATTATGTTTGTCTTAGTTACTTTTCTATTGCTGTGATAAAACACCATGACCAAAGCAATGTACAGAACAAAGAGTTTATTTGGGGCTTATGATTCCAAATGGTTAGGGTCCATGAAGGCAGAGTGGAGGTAGAAGGCTACAGATGACAGGGCATCAGCTGAAAGCTCACATCCTTGACTACAAAGAGGAAGCAGAAAGAGGTAGCTTAAAAAGGCTTTGAAACCTCAAAGCCTCGCTCCAATGACACAGTTACTCCAGCAAGGCCAAACCCTTTTAATCCTCCCCAAACTGCGACCATCTGGAGGCCAAGTATTTGAACACATGAAAATATAGGGGCCATTTCTGATTTAAACCACCATACTGTACTACCTAGTCCCTGTAGGCTCCTGGCCATACCATAATGCAACATGCATCAATCTCCTTTCAAAAAGCCCTACAGTTGTTCGGTCTCAACAATTTGCTGAGTCCAAAAATCTCTCCTGAGACCCAAGATGATCTCTTAATTGTAATTTCTTAGAAAAATTAAAAGGCAAATTATAAACTTTAACATACAATGGCATAGGCTATACATTACTCTTTCACAAGTGAGGAATAAGAGTTCTCAGCACCGCTGGTATGGCACTATGTCCCTCTAGGAGGGCCCATTAAGCTCTGCTTGCAGTGTTCAGTCCCTTTTCTGTCCAAAATCCTATGGTCTTCCACAGTCTTCCTCTTTAGAAGGAAAGTTTGGTTGTTGGGCTGCAGGCAACAACCTGCAAGAGAGTAGTCAGGAAATACCAGACCAAGGCAAGCTGAGAACCCAACAGGGCAAACTCGAACTCAAAGGACTCAGATGGCTCTGCCACTCCAGCTTTGCTGCCTACAGGATCTGTCTCTGTCTCTCTGTCTGCCTCCCTGCCTCCTGTCTGTCTGTCTGTCTGTCTGTCTGTCTGTCTCTCCAGTCCCTATGTGCAACACACCTTGCCTCGTATCCTATGGCTCTTTCATGCCTAACATCTTTGGCTCTCCAGCACAGTCAAGACTCCATTTCCACAAATCCCCATGGTGGCCTCTCAGGGCATCTTGAGTTCTTAAAACCTTCATGCAGGGATTGCCAGGCCACACATTTCTGGCCTCAGCCATCCTTCAGCTCAGAGGAAGCTTTCACAACCCTTTGCTTGTGTACTCTTCCTTCCTCCAAGGCCAGCGGATGGCACTGCCAAGTTTAGCCGCCTGCTTGGTGCCCTCTTGAATCACATTTGAAGCAGCCTTAGATGCTTTGCTGTTTGGGGAACAGTAATTCCCTATGGATTATTCTTTTTGCAAGTTGGACGCTTAGCTGGTGGAGTCTTGTCCTTGTGGTCCCTCCTTGATTTACCCTGGTGGTGATCAGGTCTCTTTGCAACATCCTTGTATCTTTCCGCACAAGCCGTGGCTCCAACGTTAAATCTTCCTGTGCTCTTTTGTTTTTTTCCCCCTCAAACTGTACATTTTTTATTTCTTTGGGCCTCATTTTCTCTTTCCACTGTCAATCTGAATGAGAGTGATTGCCAATAACCACACAACAGAGTCAATAGCAAGCTGTCTTGAAATCTCTTCTACCAAAGAAATTAGTTCGTAACTTTAAAATGTACATCAGGGAATTTTTTAACGTAAGGGCAGAAAGCAGCCACATTTCTATTTCTTTCTTTCTTTCTTTCTTTCTTTCTTTCTTTCTTTCTTTCTTTCTCTCTTTCTTTTCTTTGTCAAAATGGTCTTGTCAGAATGGTTTCTAGCTTGGTTGCCTGTTGTAGTTAATTTACCAGTACGACCTAATAATGTTTATTATTTGGCCTATAGTTATTATTATGGCAGTATTTTCTAACCTGCTACCAATCAATGAAGACATAGATACCTGTTACATTTTAAAATAGCCTTAGTTAGCCTGGGGCAGAGCAGATATTAATCCCCTACACTATTTCCCATAGTGGGGCAGGTTTCCCATATCCTGCCCCAATCCCATGCCATCTGCTTCTAATAATTTCTATCAAGCTGCCTCCCATCCATAATCCTACATACTTGCTAATGTTCTTCATCTGAGCCAAATCCTCCATCCCTGTCAACCATGTGCTTTGCCTCCACCTAACCCATGATGGCGCAGCCTCCTTCTCCTCTCCTCTCCTCTGGTCTCTCTCCTCCCAAGATTCTCTCGGTCTCCCCAAGCCCTGGAACCCCAGCCACGCCAATCCCATTTGCCCTGCCCAGGTGTGATGGCCTTTTATTGGTCAAACAAGTTAGGCTCTTAGGCAAGATGGGTCACAGAGACAGAAAGCTGTAATTAGCGTCAACATACATCAGACCAACCTTCAACAGTTGCCAATATTGTTTCTTTTAAATCTCTTGAGTTGAGCCTTCCCTTCAAGGTCCACATTGTCCTCCAAACTACTGCCTTACAGGCTCCCACTAGAGCTTGTGTCAACCTCTTTTCTGTAAAATCTCAAGGTTTTCTGCATTCCTCCCAAGAACCACATGGCCAGACCTGTCATAGCAACACCTCAAGGTACCTGGTATCAACCTCTGTCTTGGTCACTTTTCTGTTGCTTTGATAAAACTCTATGGCTAAGGCAACTTTAACTCTAAGGCTAAAGCAACTTTTAGAAGAAAGTCTGGTGGTAGTGGTTTTGTTTATTCCTCTTATGTTTCCAGATGTTTAGGGTCCATGGGGGTGGGTGGACATAGTGAACTGCAGGAGGCTATAGTAGCAGCTGAGACCTCACATCTCAGACCACAAGCGGAGCAGAGAGAGTGAGCTCAAATGGCATGAATCTCTTCCAAGCTGGAACTCTTACAAGGCCATTTCTTCTAAGCTTTCCCCCAAAGTGCCACCAACTGGGAACTAAATTCAAGTGCCTGAGACTTTAGAGGAAACACACTAAAATTACCACAGTGTTTAAGGTTTCTTTTGTCTTTTCACAGCTTGGTGGCTCATTTCTATTTTTTTTTTCAGATTAATACTTTATATATCCATCTATTGAAGCTGCTAATAGCGCTGTTTAAATCTTTAGAACATATGAGACTTACTGGAACAGGAAAAAAATAAACACAGCTGGGTCAAGGTAATAAATGTTTTTGTATCTGCTTCTTTTTTAAAATAAAAATGTATTTATTCCATTTTTTTAGAAATTAATTTTAATCCTAGAGGTAGATACAATTTGTTTTGGTGTTTTGGTTTTTTTTTTTTTTTTCCTTTTTTTTTTTTTTTTTTTTTTGAGACAGGGTTTCTCTGTGTAGCCTTGGCTGTCTTGGTCTCACTTTGTAGACCAGGCTGGCCTTGAATTCACAGAGATCCACCTGCCTCTGCCTCCCTGAGTGCTGGGATTACAGATATGCACCACTGCACCCAGCTTAGATCCAATCTTTTAAAAAGTTTTTGAAAATAATTTTTTTCATACAATGTATTCTGATCGTGGTTTCCTTGCCTTCATTATGTCCTTACCCATCCAAGAATGTATATTTCTTAGTAAAGTAATATAAAGCTGAACCATTAGAAATTGCTAACATTTGGTCACTTTTCACTTTCAGAATAAGTTTCACATAGTTTAGAGCAACTTATGCTCCCAGCCTATAGCTAAAGAATAGAGATAAAGAAAGCTGAAAGGAAAATATAGGATTTTTATTGTTGACATAGCACTAATGTGAGATTATTTCAGGCCCTGTTTTAGTCCATATGGACTTGTTTGTCCCCATACTTAGGCCCAGCCTGTCTACTAGCAGTGCTTTCCAATCTGCAGGACACAGAGGCAACCTTTGGGTTCTCCGACTCAGACAAGAAGCCCTGGGAGCGAACCGTACAGTGTGATGAAATAAGCTATTCTCAGCATCAGGAATACAAATCTCCAGGCACTTGGTGTGGGTTCTGGAGGTCAGCAGTGCACAGTCCAGACTATTGCCTGTCTCCATGGTGCTTACATTGCACCTTTTGTCCTCACGCCGTCTTCCTTTCCTGCTGCCTCAGCCTGGGGATGCAGCCAATGCTGAGCTTCATGATCTGCTGTCCCGAGATTTCCTAGATAGCTTTCCTATTGATTTCTATCCTCTTGGTTTGGACCTTGGTCAAATCTGTGCTTTACAAGGTTTGGGTGCCTGTCCTTATCTCCTGGTGGTCCTCCTTGTATCCTCCCAGGAAGGAGCTTCCTTCTCTTAGCACAGAGAAGTTGAGGGTGCCCCAGAAGATCTGTTCTTGCTGCAGTGGGCCACCTGGTAAGGCTGTCGCTGTTGGCAGGTGGGAGAAGAAAGACATTGGCAAGCCATAAGCTGAAGCAGGGATAAGGGACTTTAATTGTACCTCCATTCTGCCGGGGGGAATCAGCCCTGTAGTACTTGGGGCCTTTTTAAAAAACGAGGCTATCCAATACATTGACAGTATAGCAGGCAGTCAACAGTAGGGCTGTGTTGTGCTGTGTGACCATGCAGCTGTTAGCAACCCTGCTTCTAAGGTCTGCATACATTATGCGTTTATAATCTGCCCTACACACTTGTGCTGCACATACCACTTATGCACACCTAGAGAACTGTGTCATTTTGGCCTCTGTTCTATTTGGCCATCTCTCCCACACTTTCCATTTTTCAACTGCAAATCTATAACCCAGAGTGTATGCCACAACACTGTTTCGGACGCTTATGCTATGAGCTCTGTCAAGTTCTCCTAACCACTCCAGAGTCCTGTTCCAGATGGCCAAGGACTGCTCCTAGGCCTTGGGGTCCACTGAAATTGTCACAGCTTGCCAAGTGCTAACCCTGCTCAACCTTCCCTGACCCTTGCTCGCCTGTGGAAATCTGACAAAAAATGTTCTTGCCACAGAACTTCCCTCTCTGGCTGTGTGAGTCACCCAGGCCACTGCTTGTGTATGCTGCCTCCCACACATCATGCTTAGACATGCCCTACTTCTTGGGAACTGGGAGTGAGGAACCGTCTTTTCAGTGGTGATCACTTCCTGATGCTAGACTTCTTACACTGAAACTTTCTGTGAGTACAGCATGGAGTCAGACCTGCCCCACGAGTCTCATGCATTGATTCCAACAAAACTCCCAAGGGCAAGAGATTTGATGGAGAAAGTTTATGAAGGCCAGTGACTTGGAGCTGAGAATTTGGTAATATGGCCATCGTGAGTGTAGATTTTGTTGGGTATAGTGATGCTTCCACACATCTTTTATAAGGTGCCATGAGTTGAGATTTGGCCCCTATAGGACCTGTATATTTTTTCATGCTGTTTTTACTAGTAATCACACAACTCTGGTAAAGGTGTATTACTTCTCACCTGAAGTGAGAGTCTTTGTTCCCCCCTATAGTATATTTAAGTATATTGACAAACAAAAAGTTGTTTACTTAACATGTTGGCCTTGATCAATTTTGGTTGACTGTACCTAGGAAGCCATGGCTATGGATAAGAAAGGAAGCTTGCTCACCCTTAACCAGTCTTATCTGTTCCTGATACAGTCTCCTGTCCCAAACTCTCTCCCCTCTCCACTGCCTGGACCACAGGTGGCACGCCCTGTTACTAAAAGTCACATGCTGTAGAGTCTGACAGGGACACAGTTGCAAAGTGTATGCTCTCTTTGTGTCCAGATTCTTTGACTTCAGAGTCATATGTGTGTTGGTCAGCTTTCCTTCACTATAACAAAACACTGAGACACATCAGTTTATAAAAAGGAAAAGGTTTATTTTGGCTCATGGTTTTGTAGTTCCAGCCAATAACCGAATGGCATCATTAGCCTTTTGGGCCTGTAAAGGGTAGCATGTCATGGTGAGAGCATATATGCGGTGGGGACTCATGGCTAGGATGTAAAAATGAAAAAGGAGTTGGGGATCCATTTCTCTCTCTTTTCTTTCGTTCTCTCTTTCTTTCTTAAGAAAATGCATCTAGCAGCTTAAAGACTGACCTGTGTTCCACAAAGTTCTGCCATCTTCCAAGGATGCTAACTGAGACACAAAGCCTTTAATACATGCTCCTTTGAGATACATTATAGATCCAAAGTATATTAATACTGTGTACATCAAAAGTTCATTCCTTACACTGTTTTTTCCCCCAGAGGCCATATTTTTCTAGGTTTTATAGTTAGTTCTATGATTGTTCACTACTGAATTATCTTTGCATCTTTGTCAAAAAATCAATTGATGATATATGTGAATCCATTTCTGGCCACTGTGTTTCACTTATCTGTTTTTCCGTGTTGATTCCATTCCTCAGCCTCTTGATTGCTGTTGCATCATATTGCGTCTGAAGTGGACAGTATAAATCCTTTTACACTCTGTTTGCGTACAGTTGTTTGGGCTTTCCTAAGTACTTTTCATATTCATTTTAAAATCAGCTCTTCAATATTTGTAAACAAGAGATGACAGATTTTGATCAGGGTTGCACTAGATCCTGTAAGCAATTCGTAGGTGAATTGACATCTGAATAATATTGAGCCTTGTAATCCCTGAGTCAGGCGTACATTTCCATTTACTTGGGTCTTATTTAATTCCTCTTGTACATATTTTGTCAGTTACTCCTTCATTTTTCATGGTTTTCGATGCCATCACAAATGACCTTGTTTGAAGTAAATTCCTGGTTGGTGCCGTACACTTGATTTTGTAGCATCATTTTTGTGTCTGCAACACTGCTAACTCACCACGGTCTCGAAGCTTTTAAAACTATCCCATGGCGGCTTCAACTCGTGCAGCTTGTTGTTTGTGAGATGTGGTTTTTTTAAAATTTGAATTTATAAGCTTGAAGATCGCTAACTAATGATAACAAGCAAAACATACTTATTTGGAGCTTCTAAACGGGAGAGGGAGGCACCTACCATCACCTACCAAAGGTAGGCAATGGCGCGGGGAGGTTTACAGTGGGAACAAAGAGAAATTCATGTGTATCCAGTCAGGATGCTGTGGGCACAGGAAAGTCTTGTGTGGCTTCACTGCAAGTGAAGAAATCAATGATTAGTTTTAGAATTTTTTTCCCTAGCTGGTACTCAGTTGGAAATGGATGTAAAGTTGGATAAGTTATCAATGATTCATTACGTTCTGATTTTTTTTTGAAGCTGGTTGCTACAAAGCACTGTTGGCTCCTTTTCCTACAGAGTAGTTTGCCTTTGTGGACTCTCAGGATCATAGGTTGGTCTCCTGGGCCACTACCTGTGGGTCTGACTTCTGTTCTTCTGTGGAGTTCAACCGCTGTCCATCACGAGTTCAGTCTGAATTTTTTCTTTTTCTTACTGTCTACTACAGCGTCACACATACAGGGGAGCATTTAGCTCTTAACCATAGTGTATAATATGAACCCAAAGCTTTTTGTAGTTGCACCTACTCAGATTGAGGATGTTTACTTCCCTTTCCACTTCTTAGTTATGGGTTGTTATTAGTAATTTTTTTGTTCTTATTTTTTAAATTTTAATTTATTATAATTTCTTCAGCTTACATCATGAATGTTATCCCCTTGCTTGAATCTTCCCATTCCCACCCTCCCTCCCTCTCCTACCCTCTTCCCCTCCCCTAGACCTCTAACAGAAGGGGACCTCCTCCCCACCATATGACCACAGGCTATCAGGTCTCATCCTGAAAGTCTGATTTCCCTTCCTCTGTGTACCACCAGACCTCCCCACCAAGAGGAATCTGTTTGTGTATTTGTGGTGCATGCATGCGTTTCTGAGGATTTTCCTGTCTCTTCCTCTCATCTTGCTGTGGGACTGCTGTGGTTGCAGGCACACATACCTCTGCATCCATCTGTCTATGTGCTTGGGTCCTGAGGACCTGCAGTTAGATGCTCATGCCTTTGTAGCACATGCTTACTCACCAGCATCCCTATTCCTATTTTGATTAAAGTTTTTTTTTTTTTCACCAGGAAATTTATGCTGAATTGCTCTTTAAATTCATTGCTTTTTGTTTTGTTTTGCTCTGCTCTGTTTTATTTTTTGACACAGGGTTTTTCTGTGTAGCCTCGGCTGCCCTGGACTCAATTTGCAGGCTCTGATCTGCCTGCTTCTGCCTCCCTGAATTCTGGGATTACAGTTCATTGCAATTTCTAGGAGGCTTTCGCTTATATTTTTCTCTGTATGTATGTGGGATTCTAATGATCGATTTTTAAATGCTAATCCTATCCTGTATTCTTGAGATAAATCCCATTTGGTTGTGACATCTATCTATCTATCTATGTATCTATCTATGTATCTATGTATCTATCTATGTATCTATCTATCTATCTATCTATTATGTTGTTAGATTTGATTTGCTAAAATTGTTAAGAATTTTTCTCAGTATGCGTGAAGAAAGTCAGCTCTTTATTTTTATTGTGATATCTGTTTTTGTCTATCAAAAACATGTTTATGTCACAATGAGCTGAAATGTTTCACCTTCTCAAATTTCTGGAGAATTTGTGTGCAATGGTTCTCCTCCTTTCTTAATATTTTGTAGAATTTCCTGATGGATCTCTACAGCTGTGATGTTTCCTTTGTAGGAAAGCTTTTACACCACAGATTCAATGTCTTGACCTACGTGTTTATTACTGAGTGAGCTTTGGCAGTTTGTTTTTAAGCAATTTGTTCATCTTTAAAAAAATTTTTTTATTATTAATTTATTCTTGTTACATCTCAATGGTTATCCCATCCCTTGTGTCCTCCCATTCTTCCCTCCCTCCCCCTTTCCCCTTTTTCCCCTCCCCTATGACTGTTCCTGAGGGGGATTACCTCCCCCTGTATATGCTCATAGGATATCAAGTCTCTTCTTGGTAACCTGCTGTCCTTCCTCTGAGTGCCACCAGGTCTCCCCCTCCAGGGGACATGGTCAAATGTGAGGCACCAGAGTATGTGAGAAAGTCATATCCCACTTTCCACTCAAGTGTGAAGACTGTTCTTACCATTGGCTAGATCTGGGTAGGGGTTTAAAGTTTACCACCTGTATTGTCCTTGGCTGGTGTCTTAGTTTGAGCGGGACTCCTGGGCCCAAATCTGCCTATCATAATGTTCTATTTGTAGGTTTCTAGGACCCTCTGGATCCTTCTACTTTGCCATTCTCCCATGCTTCTCTCATCTAGAGTCCCGCCTATTAAAATTTTTTTTATTAATTTATTCTTGTTACATCTCAATGGTTATCCCATCCCTTGTGTCCTCCCATTCTTCCCTCCTTCCCATTTTCCCCTTATTCCCCTCCCCTATGACTGTTCCTGAGGGGCATTACCTCCCCCTGTATATGCTCATAGTGTATCAAGTCTCTTCTTGGTAACCTGCTGTCCTTCCTCTGAGTGCCATCAGGTCTCCCCCTCCAGGGGACGTGGTCAAATGTAAGGCACCAGAGTACGTGAGAAAGTCATATCCCACTCTCCACTCAACTGTGGAGAATGTTCTGACCATTGGCTAGATCTGGGTAGGGGTTTAAAGTTTACCGCCTGTATTGTCCTTGGCTGGTGCCTTAGTTTGAGCGGGACCCCAGGGCCCAAATCTGCCTATCATAATGTTCTACTTGTAGGTTTCTAGGACCCTCTGGATCCTTCTACTTTGCTATACTCACTTATATCTGCATAGTAGCCCAAGGGGCATGTCCCATGAAAGCCTTCACTTACCAGGAAACTGGGACAGAGGGGAGGACATCCTATTGGGACTCTAGATGAGAGAAGCATGGGACAATTTGCTCATCTTATCCTAAGTCACATAACTTATTGGCAAGAAATTGTGTACAACACTTAAGTAAGTGCAGACTGTGAGGCAGGCTTCTCTTCTGAAAAGACTGCTGTTGGTGTGAGAGACTGATGTTGGTGTCACCTTCCTCTCTCTTATCAGTCTGTTTTGCTGATTTTCTCCTTTCATTGATTATTTCAACTGGTTTTTTTTTCTTTTCTACTTTGTTGATTCCTGCTCTAACACTTACTTTTCTCTCCCCTTTCCCACCTCCTCTCTGATTCATTCTTTTGCTCCCCCTACCCCCCAGATGTTTAAGGTAGATTCTGGCCATTATTTTGAATCCTTTCTTCTTTCCTTCTTTCTTTCTTCCTTTTTTCCTTTTCTTTTGTTTTTTGAGACAGGGCCTCTCTGTGTAGCCTTGGCTTTGTAGACCAGGCTGGCCTCAAACTCACAGTGATCCACCTGCCTCTGCCTCTTGAGTGCTGGGATTAAAGGTGTGCGCCACCACGCCCAGCTCTTTCTTCTTTCTTAATATCAGCTTCTAGTACTATAGATGTGAATCCTGTCTTAGTTGGGGGTTTCCATGACTGTGAAGAGACACCATGACTAGGGCAAGTCTTATAAAGGAAAACATTTACTTGAGGCTGGCTTACAGTTTCGGATGGTTAGTCTGTTATTATCATGGCAGGAAGGATGGCAGCTCACAGGCAAACATGGTGCTGCAGAAGGAGCTGAGAGTTCTACATCTTGATGTCCAGGCAGCAGACGTGAAGACTGAGAGTCCCACTGGGTGTAGCTTGAGTATAAGAGACCACAAAGCTTAACCCTACAGTGACACACTTCCTCCAACATGTCCACACCTATTCCAACAAGGCCATACCTCCTAACAGTGCCATTCCCTATGGGCCAAGCATTCAAAGACTCGAGTCTGTGGGGAGGAGGGAGGCATTCCTATCCACACCACGTTTTCGAAATCTCCGTGTTGTGAATAGAGAGTGCTACAGTTGATTGAGATTTTCAGAATCTGGGTATCATGATTGGAATGTTAAGATGATTGGGATGTTAGAGGTGGTTATGTTTCACCTTTATAGCTAAGGAAACAAATTAGCATCTTGAAATTGATTTATGTACACCCAATGATGTTTCATTAAACTTTTCTTGTGAAGTTAGTTTTTGCGATGCCACATGCATTTATACTTAGAAATCCAACTACCTCTTCTGTTTTAACCTTTGCAAATGGTTCTAGAAAAATGTCCTACTTTACTATTGAATCTAGAATAGCCTCTGACACAATGCAGCTCTTATCTCCTTCTGCTTGTATAGTCTGTTTGTGTCTGTCCGAGGATCAAGCTATTAGGCACACTGAAACCAAAAGGGGCTCAGGGTGGTAGCTGTGGGAATTCTAGCCAGTAAGAGAGGTGCAGAGACTGAATAAATATGGCAAACAAATGGATGTTTGTGAAAGGGGTTGTTGAGACCTCACAGGAGAGTGCGTGCTGCGTGGAGGGGGTCTGCTCTCTGACTCACTAATAGTGAGCAGCTCAGTCTAAATAGCTCACATTCCAGATGACATGTCCTGATGCTGTGGATCTGCGTCCATGTTTAATGGTCACTAACGGTTTGAAGAACAAACTATAGCTGGAGGCTTATTTGTTATTATCTAACAAAACATGTAAGAATTTTTGTTAATAAAATAATTTATTTATAAAAATTGTTTAATCTAACAAAAACTTAAGAATATTAATAGGCATCAATATTACTTAATTTCTTCCTTCTTGGTGTATAGTTTCACTCTTGTTTGAGAAGAACAATGTTACAAACACTAAAAGCTGGATAGGATGTGACTTAGAATCAACACATACCCCCTGACAGAGTGTGCGGCTCCCTTCCCTCTGGGGTCACTGGCCACCGATCCAAGAGGACAAAGGGAGCAGAAGTGATGAGGATGGCCCAAGAGTCAGTTTCGGAGAGGCAGCTTATTTTATTGTTGCAAGGCTGAGGCATGTTAAGAGTTCTTAGGGCTCCGGGCGGGAAGGGCTGATTGGTTACAACACAGCACCTGGTTATCATATGGGCAGGAATGAGAAGGCTGGAGTTTTGTGCTCACAGAAAGTTCTGTGAAGGGCCATCCTCTAAATAAGGCCAGGCAGAGAAGAGGAAGCCCTACTGAGGAAGGGAGTCCTCCATTTTGTACCAAGCTTGGAGAGCTATCTGGACATGGTAGACTGCGACCTTAATAGCAGGGTCTTCCAACATGGAGCTCAGAAGAAAGGGCTGGGTGGAGAATAGATGGTGGGTTCAAGGTACTAATTTTTACTGGATCCCGAATTGAGCAAGGCAGAAAGCCGTTAGCCACTGGGTTAGCCCTTAGCTGCTGGGTTCAGTAAGAAACAAACAACTGTGGTGAGCAGAAGAGGAGCCGAAGGCAACTGACCCCTCTCTCTCTCTCTTTTGAAAAAAAAAAAAAAAAAAAAGAAAGAAAGTCGCTTCTGGTAATGTTTGGATGATGATGTTATTTCCCTTGGAGAGGAGAAATGTCTATGCTGAATACACGATTACACTGCTTGGCTGCCTCTCAGGAGTCTTGGCTAACTTCATATATGCCCATTTATCTGTGGCTGTCTTTCCAGAAGAAGTCTGAATGAAAATGAGATTGTCAAGAATGATGAGGGCAAAGGAGAAATCATAGACTACAGACCACGAGCTGGAGAAAGACAAGCAGAGCCAAGGTTGACGGGCAGTTCTGTTTCCTTTTGCTCGAACGTCACTCTCCAGACAGCGAGACTTGTTCATCTATCAGCTCAACGGAAGCAGTCTTTTTTGGATATTCTGCTTTTTAGAATTTAGATGATTCATCAGAACACTGTCTTTTGCTAAAGGGTTTGCAGTGTATGATGATATGAGCCGGGGAATCATTAAACTGTAAAACTATTTGATAAGCTAATTAAGTGAAGATAAGAAAGGCAAAGACAGCATGACCTGTGAGATGGTAGGATGGGATGAGCTGCTTGAGGGTCTGACTGAGGGGCAAGCCTTGGGTAGACATGAAAAGCTGCGGTCAAGCATCATACTGCCTGTGTTGGCCCTTTTCAGTTTTTTGCTGATATCCTTGAAGCAACTTTTTTTTTTTTTTTTTTTTACAGACCCTTTAGATAAGTCAAGCTGCCTGTTTTTTGTTTGTTTGTTTTTTTCTTGTCATATTTGCTTTTAGTGCCACGTCTCAACTGTGATTACCTAGTCCCAGGTCACAGATGTTTTTTTTCAAAGAGTTTCACCATTTTTGTATGTGCGAGGCTGAACATACTATTGGAGTCAAGTTTGGGAGTGACCTGAGGTAAAAAGGCAGCTTTGCTCTTCATGTGTGGTTGGTTAGCTATCTCAATGCCACTTTTGCTGGACCACCTTGGTACCCTCCAAAAATCAACCAGCCACACGCGTAAGGGTTTATTTATTCACTCTGAGCACTATTCTTGTGACCCATAGCTAGCAATCCTTCACCACCCTGGCATGGCTTCTATGAACTAGGAAATATCACTTCATCAGCTTTGCTCTTTTTTGGCATGATGTGGGCCAATCTGAATTCCTGTCATTTCAGGATCTGCTTAAATTAAAGTGTTATTTTGATGCTACTATAAATTAATTCCTTTTTATAATTAACCTTTTGGGTTGTTCACTATTAGTATTTAGCAAAGCACTTGGGCTTTAGATACTAATCATGTACCTTGCAACGTGGCTGAATTAGTTCTGAATTATTCATTCTAATGCATTTTCCCCCAATAGATGTATCAGGGTCTTGTCATCTACAAATAAGTTACAATTTAAAAAAATTTGATTTTAATTAACTTACAAAGTGCCAGGCTTCCTTATGGGTTTTTCATACATATTTGGCTTTGGTTGACCCTCTTTCTAGTCCCTCTCCTCCCTCATCACTTTGCCCCTCCTCCTTGCTTACCTTTCCACCCCAGTGTCTCTCCTTCCACTCACATAGCACATGTGCACTGCTGCTTAATTTAAAGTTATTATTTAAGTCTGTCTGCATGTGGGTACATACACCCATATGCACATGCATGGAGGTCAGTGGTTAGCACGGGATCTCCTCTTCTGTCTGCTGTCCTTATTTTTGAGACAGGTCCTATCACTGAACCTGGAGCTCTCCATCTTGCTTAGAGTAACCGGCCAGCAATACCCTGAGACCCATCTGCTTCCCAGTGCCGCCATGCTCAAACTTTCACACAGGTGTTGTGGACCTAAACTCAGGTCTTCCTGCTTGCACAGCAAACACTTTCACTTTCATATATTGTCTGTATCATGCAGCCTGTGTCCTACTAAGGCTGCAGTGTTGTTCATGAGACTCATTAAGGGCCTTTCATCTGCAAATAGAAGTCACTTTGCTTTTTTTTTTTTTTTTAAAATAGATGATTTTAAAGCCTAATTGTGTTGTCTACATCTCCTGGTACAATGTGGAGTGGAAGTGGCGTGGGGACATCCATGCGTGGCACTTCATGATAGGAGGGAAGTTTTTGTCTTCCCATCATCAGCGATGCGGACAGGGGGTTTCTATGATGGCGTTTGTGACTCGAACCACCTCATTCTGCTTCCTAGTTGTTGAGTGTTAAGACATTTTAAATACTATTGAGAAGGATTTGTTTTCCCTTCTGCTAATGCCATGTATTGCATTAATGAACGCTCATCTGCTAAAGCAATAAAAGACCCCATGATTATGATATGCTTTATGACATCATGGTTTTGTTTCATGTTGGTGCTGTCTTCACACCCTTTAAGCATATTTATTGCCTTTAGTTAAGATTAGTGGTCATCCCCTCGATGTTTTTGCTTTACTCTGTGCTGTGCCTGTTGCCTGTGAGTAGGCTGGTGTTCTAGATGAAGACAGTAACATTGCCAAGGGGTTGCAATTCGGATGGAGGATGGAGGTTGAGCTAGAGTGAATTAGTATGAAAGCTAACGGGGACTTCCTGAGGCAGCGAAGAGGAGGAAATAGGAAACTCTGGCGTAAGGAAGAGGCTGAGGGATGCAAACTTGCACTTGGGAAGTTGGAAAGAAGTTTGAGCCACGCCCCTGGCAACAGCTCCTTCCCAGCCTCCCTTTTGTAGGTCTCCAGGAGCCTGGCTGGATCAGAGTTCTCCATGCTGTCTCTTACTGAGGTGGCTGCTTCTGGTTACCTAGAAGACAGCTCTCAGGCTGTTGTTTCTCTGCCAGTCTGGGCTTGGCGCCTGCGAGGGCAAGGGGGTGGAAGGGTTGGAAAAGGAGGGAGTTGTACTGTGGTTTGCCAAAGTCCGCATTCCCAGGGAATCTTCCAGAAGCTAGTGAAATGGAATTCCAAGCTCTGCACCTGTCATCATTTTTTAATGATTAGATCTGAAAGCCTTTTAAAGACTCTATGAACCAGAAGCTGGTGTCCCAGGGACTAGCAGCATTTGAGAGTGAATGGAAAAGGAAGGGTGGCTCTAGAGATGTATGCCTTGCATCCATAAAGGCAGGTGATGAGGTAGGACTCAGAACTCAGTGCCCAATTCAGCCCTCCTCAAGAAGGCTTGTGAGCGAAGAGGCATAGCAGTTCTGGGCACATCTGGGTAGTATGGCTTCCACAGACCGATCATTTACTGAGCCACCTGTCTAGAGAAAAGGAATTATTTCATAAATCCCCCTCCTTTCTTTAATCATGTGATAATTCAAAGCAACCTGCAAACAGACTAAAAGCTGGGACTGGAGTAGGCAAATAGATAATTTGCAAAGCAGGTGGTAATGGGGCCGTCAGCTATGGAGTTGCAGCTGGTCGCATATGCAAGTTCTCTCTGAAGGTCTGAAAAGCAGTGTTAACCAAAACAAGTATTTCTGGGGAAAATAAAAGGCGCTTCTGAATGCTTAACTCTGTTTGGGGACTCAGCAGCATGAGATTCAAAGCAGGGTTCGGGGCGGGAGAGGGGGGTGTGGTGGGGAGGAAATCCTGTTTTCTCCATTACTAAGTGAAACAGTGCCTCAATTCTGTTTCCCCACAATTAGATGAAACCGTGCCATGAAACCTACTTTTGTCTCAGTATCAGAGCTGGACCCTAGAGCCTGGCATGGGGAGTGGGAGACTGGGGGCTGAGGGAGGCTCCCAGCCCTGACATGTGCTAGTGAGGTACTGTGTAGAAGACTACCTCAGACCCGTCTGTATGAAGTAGCAGTGGTGGGCACCCGTGGGAGAAAGTAAGGATGCTGCTTATACACTGCCACGTGCTCTTCGTAAAGTTTGCCAGCCTCTCTGTGGACTATACTGATATATATGTGCATACATTGTTTTAATAATAAAACAAATATAATTTTCTTTATTGTTTTACTTTAAAATACAATTACATTCAGCTTCCCCTTTCTCTTTCTTCCCTTGACCCCTTCCATAGTTCCTCTCAGCATCATGCTTTTTTTCCCTTAAGTATATGTATTTAGTGCCTAAAAACATAATCCTGCAGAGTCCATTTAGTTTTATTTAGATGGATATGGTTTCAGGGCTGAGGATTTGGCATTAGATAGCCAATTAGGGTGCTCATCCCTGGAGAGGGTTATCTCCTTCTCCCAGTAAAAAAAATTTCAATACACTTACATTTCCAGTGCAGCCTACTAATCTGTCCTTTAAAATCTAATCTTCTCAGGGATGGATCGTTTCTTTGGCAAGGAACTATTGTGTTTTAGCAATTTGTATTAACAAACAAAACAAAACAAACCTATTGTTGAAAGTGGAGCCCGCTTAAGTTTTACCCTGTCACCTGACTCACCCAGTTACTTAAGCTGTTAGTGGGCATTTGTAGGAAACTGCTTTGTGAAGAGTATTTAAATAAAAATGCATTATAGGAACGGATCAGGACTATTACAATATAGAGAAACCAAAGATTTAGTCATAAGAACAGAGTTCGGTTTGGGAGTAATTATATAGTATACTGCAGAATGCAAAATGCTAGGGTAAAAGGAGACTCTAAAGTGAAAACGTTACGTGGCATTAAAGGGGCTGTTGCACAGGTTGAGCAGTGCGAGTGAGCCCGGTGATTCTAGAGACCTCTGTGGGTATCCGGGTAACTGCTCTAGCGGTAGCTCCCCACCTCACAGGGCAGATACTCTGTTAGGGAGTATTTTCTGTAGACCGGACTGCACTCAAACAAACATGCCTTCCACCTACAGACACAGCAGGGTTTATTTGTGGCATTGTTAAGTTTTCCCATAATCCAGCTATGAACTTTCTAAAGGAACCAGAGAGCCCTGGAAGGTTGCAGTGCAGGGCGGGCCAGCTTTAGAGCTTTCAGATTTCAAAGGATCTTGGGGCCTTTGTTCTCATAAGCGGCCCTGGCCTCCCTGACTTTAATCACTGACCATCTCTAGTCTTAACTGCTCTACAAGCGGCGTAGCAGAGAATATAATTTTCGTGTCTCCCCGCCCAAAATAGCAAAGGGAAGAAAGGCTGAGATGGGCCTGCTCTCCCACTTCTCCTGTGACTTTTCAAAATGCACAGAAATCATGGGGACACATTTAGCTCCAGACACAGCACGGGAAAAATCCTTCCTCCATGTCTTAGTGGTGATTTGGTTTCTTAAATTGCAAGTCTTTGATTTAAAATTGTAATGCACTGATGCCGTCACTTGTGCTTGCAGACAGCAATGTGGATTTTGTACAAATATATTTATACAATTATGGTCCACTCCATCCCACCATATATGGTTCTCTGCAACCCAAATTCATGGGCTCCAATGCATTACTCATTAAGGACAAACATTTCTTACTTCAAATGGTTTAAAAGATACTATTTCAGGAAACAAAACCAACAAAGTGACCTACTTCTAGGAGTTCTGAGACTACTTTTTAAAGGATGGATTGATTTCTGAGTACATAAAGACGAGTCTAAGAGAACATGTAATTTAGAGGGATGACAGTATGCATTGCTCAGCTGGGCTGTTACAGCAAGCTAGAACAGACCAGACAACCTGGGAGACACATCTCCTTGCAGCTTGGAACCAGACATCGGTCACCAAGGTGCCACGGAGATTGTTTTTTCTGTTCTGTTAAGGGATATGGCTAGATTGCAGAGCAGAAGGGTGGTCAGGGGTAGAGAGCAGGGAAAAAGAGGAAAATGGAGAAGAGGAGAGGGCCGGCAAGTCTGTCTGCTCACAGAGATAGTGGTCGTATTAACTCTGTCTTGTGTGTGTTGTGGTGTCTGCACTGATGACTGCACCCCTCAATGGTGGGTCCTATCTTCTCCAGAGCATTCGCTGGAAGCACTGTCTCCATAATGACACCTCCCCAAGGCTCCTGTGTGCGTGTGCAGCTAAGGTCCACAGGTGCTCTTTGATCCACACTGCAGTATTTGGGTTTGGAGACAGCAATGGCTGGCTGGCACGTCCCACTTCTTCCATAGTCAGGAGACGCATGCAGGGCTATCGGGGTGCTAAGGTACCACTTTTGCAATGAATCAGGAAAATTGAGGGGTTTCCCTTCTTAACCATGGAATGATTTTTGTCTGAAAAATTTAGAAAAATCAAAGATTAAAAAAGTTCAAATATACTGGCACAGCAACAGGCTGGTTGATCAGTGGAATCGAATTGAAGACCCAGATATGAATCCACACACATATGGTCACTTGATTTTTGACAAAGAAGCCAAATCCATTCAATGGAAAAAGGATAGCATCTTCAACAAATGGTGCTGGTCTAACTGGAGGTCTATGTGTAAAAAAATGAAACTGGACCCATATTTGTCACCTTGCACAAAACTCAAATCCAAGTGGATTAAAGACCTCAACATAAAACCAGAGAAACTAAGCCACTTAGAGGAAAAAGTGGGAAAGAGCCTGGAACATATTGGCACAGGAGACAACTTCCTGAACAGAACACCAACGGCCCAGGCCTTAATGTCAACAATTAATAAATGGGACCTCATGAGGCTGAGAAGCTTCTGTAAGGCAGGAGACACTGTCAAGAGAACAAAGCGACAGCCTACAGACTGGGAAAAAATCTTCACCAACCCTACATCTGACAAAGGTCTAATATTCAAAATATATAAAGAACTCAAGAAATTAAACACCACCAAACCGAATAACCCAATTGAGAAATGGGGCTTGGAACTAAACAGAGAATTCTGAACAGAGGAGTATCAAATGGCTGAGAAACACTTAAAGAAATGCTCAACCTCCTTAGTCATCAGGGAAATGCAAATCAAAACAACTCTGAGATTCCATCTTACACCCATCAGAATGGCTAAGATCAAAAACTCAAGTGACACCACATGCTGGCGAGGATGTGGGGAGAGAGGAACACTCCTTCATTGCTGGTGGGAATGCAAACTAGTACAGCCACTTTGGAAATCTATCTGGTGCTATCTCAGAAAAATGGGAATAGGGCTTCCTCAAGACCCAGCTATTCCACTCCTTGGAATATACCCAGAAGATGCTCCAGCACACAACAAGAAAATTTGCTCAACCATGTTCATAGCAGCCTTATTCATAATAGCCAGAACATGGAAACAGCCTAAGTGTCCCTCAGTAGAAGAGTGGATAAAGAAACTGTGGTACATATACACTATGGAATACTACTCAGCTATTAAAAACAAGGAATTCCCGAAATTTGTGGATAAATGGATTGAGCTAGAAATGATCATAATGAGTGAGTTAACCCAGAAGCAGAAAGAATCAAATGGTATATACTCACTTATATCTGCATACTAGCCCAAGGGGCATGTCCCACGAAAGCCTTCACTTACCAGGAAACTGGGACAGAGGGGAGGGCATCCTATTGGGACTCTAAATGAGAGACACATGGGAGAATAGCAAAAGAAAAGGATACAGAGGGTCCTAGAAATCTACAAGTAGAACAATATGATAGGCAGATTTGGGCCCAGGGGTCCCGCTCAAACTAAGGCACCAGCCAAGGACAATACAGGAGGTAAACTTTAAACCCCTTCCCAGATCTACCCAATGGTCAGAATATTCTCCACAGTTGAGTGGAGAGTGTGATATGACTTTCTCATGTACTATGGTGCCTCACATTTGACCATGTCCCCTGGAGGGGGAGACCTGGTGGCACTCAGAGGAAGGACAGCAGGTAGCCAAGAAGAGACTTGATACCCTATGAGAATATACAGGGGGAGGTAATCCCCCTCAGGAACAGTCATAGGGGAGGGAGGAATGGGAGGATACAAGGGATGGGATAAACATTGAGATGTAACAAGAATAAATTAATAAAAAAAAAAAAGAATGAAAAAAAAAAGTTCAAATCACTTGAAATTACATTGGTGGTTCTCAACCTATAGCCCGTGACCCCTTTGTGGGTTTCATATTAGATAACCTGCATACATGCTACAATTCATAACAGTATTAAAATACAGTTATTAATGTACATCATACCATGAAGAACATTAAAAAAGGGTTGATACAGTAGAAAAGTTGAAAACCACTGAACACATACACATATGTACAAGTATTTTTGTTTACAGATGTGATATTCTTCATGTTCTGCTTGAAAACTGCCATTTTCTTAATATCACTTTCTTTCTCTCTCTCTCTGTGTTGACCAGTGTTCTGTCTCCTAATGTCTGTGTTGTCATCTCTCATACAATGTTTTATAATATTTACCTTTCTTGTTTTACAGCATTTGCCTGAGTTTTCGATAGTCACCTTTGTCAATCAGAAGGTGTATGTGTCTTTAATTGATTCTTAAAACAAATTCATAGAAGTAAGACTGTTAGATGCATTAAGCCTTGCCTTTCTGATGCACATGGCCAAACTTCCCTAGTGAGGTTCTGCAGACTTGCATACCTCTGAGATGAGCATGGAAGTTAAAGTTTTGATGGAAGAGAAATAAACTTGTTTTAGATTTAAAAATTGCCAGATTGCATTTGGATGAATTTTTAAAGTGTCTTTGGTTATTCATGTTTCTAAAATTTTATTTATATCTTTTGTCTAATATTGCTTTTTCTATATATATTAGTGATGTGATACATTCTGTCAAAGGCCCGTTGCAAATACTTCTGTGTGCTGGCTGGTTTATGTCCACTTGACACAAGCTTGACTCATTTTGGAAGAGGGAACCTCAACTGAAAATAATGCCCCCACCAGCCTGTGAGAAAGCATGTCAGGCATTTTCATGGGTGATTGATGTGGGAGGAGCCAGGTCACTACGGGCTCTGCCATCTCTGGGCAGGTGCTCCTAGGTCCTATAGGTAAGCAGGCTGAGCAAGCCATGGAGAGCAAGCAAGAAGCAGCACTCCCCTATGGCCTCTCCATCAGCTCTCACCTCCCCCCGTTCCTGCCCTGATGTCCCTGGATGATGAACTGTGACCTTTTAAAAGTGAGAACATGACTTGGGCCATGGTGTGCATTGCAGCAGTAGAAACTCCGGCTGAGGTCCCTGCTTTGTGCAGCGCTTCCTGGGGGCATTTACCCCCCATCTGCATCACCGCGTGTTTATTGCTCTTGCTTTTTTTGCTTTCCTGATTAAAATTTCCCAACTCAAGGTCAAACACATCCAGCTAGTGCTAGTTTATTTGCATTTGAGGACTTTTAAATTTAACTTCATTTGGTTATATTTTGTGTCATTGTAGCCATAATGTATGAGTTCTGGCCTTGTGTATATGAGCTCCTCAGTTTCAATCCCTCCCCGCCGCCCCCTTTCCTCCTCACCTCTGCTTTTCAGACAGGACATCCTTTCATTCCCGCTTATCTTGTACCAACTTTATAGCCTCAACTTTTCGCTTCTACCTCCCGAGTCGTGGGTGCTGGGATTACATACGTGACATCGCACTCAAGTCCCCTCTCACATCGTTAACCTCTTCAACACAATTTTTGTTTATCTTCACTTCCACAAAGATCAGCAGTATGATTCCGCTGCTGGATGCTGTGAAAGACCTTCAAGTTATGCGATGACATTTTTAATTTCCTTCCTTTATTAACACAGACTGTATCATCTCCATCAGTTGTCTGGTTTCATTTCTCAGGTTGTACCCTCAGTTCATTTTTTTTTTCTCCCTCATTAAGTGACACAGCATGTATGCCATTTACAACTTATTTCTATTTGTCCTTGCACATACTTTGAAAATAATTGTTTGATCTCTCCTCTGATGATCTGCTAAAAGCTGTCCTTGGACTCTGGGTGGAGCTCAAGTGATCGACTTCTTGACATGGGCAAAGCCCTGGTTTCCATCCCCGATGCCACCGGAACTTTCTTCTACGTCACATGCTATTTTACTGTGTGCTACTCATCCCTGACATGCCAGAGCCTAGAAAGGCTTACAACATGCTTCTTCTGCGTGTGCCTTGGCCAGGCCATTGGGATTCTTTCCTCATCTTCTGGTCCAATTTCAGCCCTAGGAGTGAGTGCAAACACTGTTGGTAGCCCATAGCCTGTGGTGGACGCCTTAAGTGGGGCCTGGGCAGTCCTGTCCTTTTCTGTGATAGCAAAACCTTCTCTGAGGTGTTTTCTTTCTTGCCCCTCCATCTGGCCCAGCATGCACATTCACCCAGTGTACGAAGATTCTGGGCCTAGCTTACATCTGTGGTAAGCACAGAAGATGCAGAAGTCTAGGAGACTCTTAGCAATCTGTTAGTCTTATGGCTTTCTGCCTTTTAACCTTGACTCCCAGAGTGGTGGTGCAACAACCTTGCTAGGGCTTACAGCCACGGTCCCCTGTCATGAACCCTTAGGTGGGGTCCTAGCAAGACAGCTTTCTTTCCATGCTTTGAGAGGGAATCCCTCTCTCTCACTGGACAACAATTCTCTTAAGTCCCAGTGAGTTAGATCGTTGGTGTTTGTTGTCTTGAAATACATCAGAGATGGTGGCTGTGAAAAAAATCACAGTTCTATAATTATCAGTCTGTGCTAGGCTCTGCTTCCTTGCTGTTCTTGGCTCTCTTTAGCTGGTTTCTGGAGGAGACGGCTATGATGGGACGAGATGATAAAAGACTTATCTAGGAGATCTAGACTGGATCATGATGACTATTTAAGATCACACCTCTCCTGCCAGCTCCACAGCTGAGATCTGAGGATGAGACGAGAAGATGAGTGCGGAAGTTCTTTGAAGACTGCTTGAGGAATTATGCAACACAAACTTGCTTTGTTACCGCCACATTCTGTAAGAGGGGAAGCCAGTACCCTTACTGGAAGAAAGCTTGAGTTAGACTTTTTTTAAAAGAGGAATGTGAAGTCATGGAAAATGGGTTATCTGGGGGAAGCTCAAAAGTCAATCCCAGTTGCCATGTTCTCCCCGCTTCTGCGCTGCAATCTGAAATAGAAGTTTACATTACTCTTCATTCTCCCACGTTATATCGTTTCTCCGAGTGTCAAGAGATTGTTTCAGCTACAGAAACTAATCTTCGAATGGGTCTGACCCATCACAATGCCCGGGGCAGAACAAAGGCTTTAGCTAACGTGGACAAGTTGACGGCTTTCCTAGGTCATCTGGGAATTGTGAGTGAATGTGGTTTCAGTGAAAGTAAAGGCTTTTGCTTAAAATGCAAATGAAAAGGCAGGACAGACCCTGTTCCTTCCTATTCACCGTCAAGAACCTGCTAATTCCTGTTCATCTTCCTTCAAGTAATTGTCCTTTCTCTTCGCTGAAACTCCACTAACTTTAGCTAAACCCCGAAGTATTGTTTTCTCCTGGGAGCCGCTTTCACTTGGTAGCCAGTCTGTCATTTTTATACCCTCAAAAGGCAGAAAACAGTGCCAGTAATGGGAGATCCTGACAATATATAAGACTCTGTTGTCATTGTTGTGTCTCTTTGTATCAAAGGGCCCCATTGCAGTAATGCACTCACATTGCCCACTCTCCTCAGTGTCTGTCAATATATGAAGCTGAAAACTTATCACACAGTGGTGAGCACACATGTTTACTATTGCATTGTATGTGCCAAAATAAAGTTTAAAGAATGAAGTGAGGGTTTTTTCCTCTTGGTTAAAAAGGCTTATCTGATACCAAGTACTCCAATAAAAATATGCATTTAGAGTGTTGATAAGAGCCAGTTATACAGTAGACACTCTGAACACCTCAGATCAGCAGTGGCTTTTAGTAGACGTAATCATGTGGATAAAAAAGTGAACTTACTGCAGATTTGCCCTAGTGTGAGCATTGCCACACACTGTTGTTACATATTACAAGCAAGTTTGTTGAAGAGGTGAAAATAAAAAACAGTACTTCATTTTATATAACAAGTCTTTTTCCTGTTCACTTCTTCCTGAAACACGTATGGCCATTGCAAACTTGAGCTTTGTGCTTTGCGTTTTTTATTCCATATTCCTTATGTAGCAAATGCGCTCCCCACTTCTCCTTTGTTGCATAAGGCTACTCTATCCCCACGTTAGCGGGTTTCTATCGTTGACCATGGTTTTGTTCAAAGTAGTTAATGCTAAAGGGAACGTCCTTGCTGCTGCAACTTATTTGTTAGAACAAATGGAGTGATATTACTGTGCCAAACTTCAGGGAACTTCTGGAAGGTCATGGGTTGGAGGAGTCAGTTGGAGGCACACAGCTGGGTGGTTCAGAGTCTTCTGATGAGGATGTGCTGAGAGCTAGGATTCATGGAGAAGTCACAGCATGCTGAAGTGTCAGGAACAAACTGTGGGGACCCTTTTCTGTGGTATTCTAATGGACCCCTTCTACTGAGTGGGCTGGCTGCCACTTGCCTTCAGGGACAGCTGTGGAGAGAGGTACAGGATCTGGCAGACTCTGGCAGCTGGAGAAAGTGGTGCTGCGATGGAACCAAGAAGTGGGGGCAGGGGGGAGGAAGAGACACTCTTGACAGAGGAACTAAGGTATCCTCATTCCTACCCTGAGGCTATTAGTGGTTTCCAAAGTTGTACAAGTCCTTAGCCTCAGCCTCATGAAAAGCCAGGCCTGCTCTGTGTAGACAGGACTTCAAACGCTGAAGCCGAATACCAGGTGTACAGTCATAAAAATTGCTGATAAACCTCACATCCCAACCTCTCTTCTTGCTAATGGATTCAGAGAAAGGCTTGTCACTAATTCGCCCTCCTCCCCTTTTCCATTTCAGCTACCTAGTTTTGTCAAACTGCAATTAAATAACTTGGTGAACTCTGCCTCTGACTCAGAGTCTTTTCAAGAGAAACAACATACTTCAGGAAAGGGAGAGAGGGGGCTACAAGACAGGCCATGCTGTGAGAGTTCTAACTTTGTCATCACCTTGTCTTCTGGGTGTGTTGGTAATAAAGGAGCTGGCCAGCTGGACAGTGAACATGAATTTACCCCTTGTCGATTCACCAGTCACCATATGTGACAGCTCTGCTACCCACAAGGCTCTGTGTTCAACCTCCTAGAGATTTAAGTGTTCCTTGTTAATCCTCCTGCCCATGTCTGTATTTTGAATAATACCACCATCCCTTATCTCTACCTTCTCCATTGTAGAAATAAAAATTTGTATGTAGATTTTAGTAATCAGCATTTCCCATACACACAAAATACTAGTTTGTACCATGTCCTCCTCAAGCATAGTGGAGAAGTTGGGCGATGTTGGGTTATCTGGCATGTCTTCACCCATCTCTAGTTTTCTGCCCTGTCAAATTTCCAGTCAAGAAAAACACTCCAGACACCCTTAATTAGGACGTAGTCTGGAACCCAGAGATAAGCACAGTGTGTTTGCAGCCACACCGAGGCACTTAGCCGTTTGTAACATTTCTCATCTTTTTGTGCTGCTTTCACACCCACTTGAAGACCCTGAAAGTGTCCAGGGACTGTTAGTACACTCTTCATGTTGTGTTCTCGGCAGAATAATGGAATTAAAAAGTGATGAATGAGGAAGGCGAGCAGAGAGGATTTATGGCGCATGCTGTAAACAAAACGCAACTCACTGTGTTTTCTCTGAAAATCACTTTGCCTTTGTGGCTAATCCATAAAAGTAAGCCATCATCTGCTAGGCTGGCTAGCACTCAACTGTAGATGAAGACAGAGTGGAGCAGGCACAGGCCTCCAGAAGGAGGTGCTCTCCAAGTAAAGGGGACTGGAATGAGAATAGAGCGGGTTAGGAATGGGTGTGGTCAATGGCGAGAAAAGGAGGGCTGTGGAAATCACAGTCTTTTGTGTGAAATCCTCTCGTGTGGCACTCACGGCAGCCACAGTAGCATTGTGTTCATTTTGTATGGGCAGAGGCTCAGACCTGTTATACTAAGAGTCCACTCCACTTGATGCCTCGTCTGGCATCATGCAGCAAACAGGTGGTCGAGCTGGGCCTTACTCCAAACTTCAGGAATATTTGCTGATTGTGCTCTTTTCTTTCCTGCTTTAGGGAGAATGTGAAAGTTAGAAATCCAATATTCTTCAAAGTGGGAGAGGTCAGGGTGCCATCACAGGACTAGGAGAAATAGAACCCAGATGGGATGAGTCTCTTCTTGCTGGCCTCGGACCAGTTGTCCCACACACAGGCCTTCCCCACTTACCCAAGGCTATTTGCTTGTATTGCTTACAGGGCTGTTGAGCTCTGGGTAGTTTCCAGGCTGGGTCTTCATCCCCTGAGTCTTAGCTTAGAGGAAAAGAGAGAGAAAGTATCCCAGTGCTCTTTTTTTTTTTTTTAACCACCATTGATCCTTACACACTTTCCTCCGCTTACCTATCTGCCTTGCTTTTGAGAACAATTAAATACACGGTATGAAGTGAACTGATCCATAACTCTTGGAACTTAGGATAATTCAGTCCGCCTGAAGCTGGCTCCCATGGAATTTGCAGGAGCACAAGGAAATATTTTCTACTGAAAAATAACTTTTGTTTGTGGTCATCGTCTGTCTTTTGAAGTACTCCTGACAAGTGGCTACTCTTTTACAGCACAAGTCTACCTTTGTTTTTCCTCCCCAGAGTCGAAAACATGCAAGCAAAGTCCGTCTATATTACATGCTCCACCCCAGAGATGGCGGGTGTCCTGCTAAGAGGCTCCGGGCAGAAAATGTGAGTATATTGTACCATGTGACATCATGGGTGACTTGCTATGGAATCTTGCAGGTGTAAGGACTGTAGGTGTGTCGGATGAGGAAAAAAGCTAGGAGACTAGAGAAAATGCTCCTTGTCAGGCAATGCTAAAGAAGGAGCTGCCTTTTTCTTTTCTGCCAGAATATTAGCTAATATCTCCGGGCTTCTGGTGATGTTTCACTGGAGGAGCCCTTCAGAGAAAGAAGGTGCAGAGGTGCGGGGAGCAGAGCCAGCATGGGTGACAGGAGGGGGACAAGAGCCACCAACGACAAAGCACGGGGAGACAAGACCCAAAGGGCAAAACTGTCAGAGATACCAAATGCTTCGTTCTCTAGGGATTTGATTTCTCTGTTGTGTAGAACAGAAGGCCAGCTTGTTCATTGATAATGAGGACCACACATATCTTCTGCAATGAAAACATACTCAGGCCTTTTGATCGGTGATGCCTCCTCTCCCCGAGGGAGCATTTACTTGGGAAGACATTGACAGTTCAAAGTTTCTTCGAGGTATAACCCAAGAGCACTGGGTTTTCTCTTGGCAGGGGCTGCTGCGTGTGGGAGGGACGTCTTCATTCTCTGGCTACAGGGGCCCTGCTGCTAATACCGAGCACTAAGCACATTAAACTGGGTTCTGAGAGGCTGCGGTAGAGAATTGGTTCCATGTGCCATCACTTTGCAGGTGTTGGTCCTCTTTAATATGCAATCATGGAAGAACATGGACTTGGGGAAAGAAAATAAAGGATCAAGAAACTGTGGGTGCCTGAAGGCGGGGAGCTCGGATTTTCCCCTCACACTAATGTCGCACGTGCCATATTGTCGTAAGATCTGATTGCAGGTAGACTGACCTGGACTTTGGAGTTACTGTCACCAGCAAGGAAAGACAGCACTCAGAGCTTGTTTGGGGGTGGGGGTGGGGTAATGGCCTGGAACACTTGCAAACTACTAAAGCCCAGGACTCAGTCAGCTCTTTAGTTTAACATCTGGTGCAAGTAATTGATCTTGTGTCTCCTCTGTGGAAGATTAATCACCATACTTTCCTCCCTTGTTTTTGTGACTGTGACACGAAGCACGAACACAAGGAACACCAGTGATGCTGCATGTCGCAAGTACATGAGGCGGACTGGCTGGCAAGGAAGTTGAATATGAGGGCTTAGCAATGTACAAGGAATAGCTTTGATCTCACACGTGTGTGTTTCTTAAAAGTGTTTGAAAAGAACCACAAAGGTAAAATGTAGGGGAATCCCGCCGAAAGGTCTCAGTCGGGGAAACTTGTTGCTGAGGGGCCAGCATTTGCTGGAGTCCAGGCTGTGACTGGAGTTTATCTGATGGAGAAGTGAGGCAAGAGGGAGGGACAGGGTACCAATGTCTTAGCCGCATGCCTATCAAAACCACTAGCTAAGTCAGAGATGAGTTGCCTTACTCAGCTTTTGTGGGACCTCAGCGTCCTGTACCTGCATGTAGTCATGCCTCATGCTGGCTCGCAGGTCAAGCAGAGCTGCTTTTTTTTTTATTTCTTATAATAACCCAGTAGTGGCGCCTGGATCCTTACTCAAGAGTTATTAATTCTTTACTCTGAAAGTCAAGAGATGAGCGTCAGGCCTACTGGATAAGGAGCTATTCGGACATACACTTATTTATTACTTATATTTACTCACAAATGTTGCGCATATGTGTGAGCATCTTGGCCTGCGAGGGCTAGAACACGAGAAGGAATGGGCTTCAAGCAGCTTTGTGTTGTAGACTGGAGGACCAGCCATTTTCTTTTTGAGAAGATCAACGATTTGCCTTACTTGGGCTCTGTTCTGGCCAATAACCTTGGGCATAGCTCATGGAAGGAGAGATATTTGGATTTTAGAACAAGGAATATTTTCGAGGCTTCTTTGCTTAACTAACATCCTTTTGAAAACCTTCCCTCATGTATCCTGGGTTTTGGAAACTTTTTTTCCTATCAATCATTTATTATTTATCAAATCATTTCCCATAACTTAACTAATCGCAGTTTGAAAGTAAATCATAGACAGAAAAGCAGCAAGCTAATCCTACTTTAGGTGAAGAGACGGTGATTTTGTTACACTATGTGTACATTTTGCGGGTGAATATGCCATTTTCACTATGCATTCACATATGCTGGGTATAGTTCAAAAACTGCTTCAGCGTACACCTGGGACTCTGCTGTAAGTATTTGGAGTAACTTTGTCTTGGGCAGATGCACACTAAGAAACCAACAGAATGAATATACAATGTTAAATGACCAACCCATATCTAAAAGGAGAAGGCCGACTCCCAGCCTGTAGTATTTAGTCCAGCCACGGAGAACAATCTGCTCCAGACCATACTTAGATGGTGGTGGATGCTCATTCTGAAAGTGGTCCAAGAAGCCACTCATTAACTCTATAGCAAGAGGCACCCAATCAGATGATTCTCAGTCACGGACAGCATCCGTAATCCTTATCCCTGATGCTTAGTTTAGGGCCAAGCAGAGAGTGGCAGACATGCACCCCTACCAGTAGCCATGGGGTGGTTTGCCCCTAGCTGGCCATCCTCCAGCTTCTGCCCACTGGTACCCACAAATCAGGACACTCTTTCTTTTTTTGAGTCTCCCTTAAGCCTTGTGATAGCGGCTGGTTTTGTGGTGTATCAGGTTCTGCAGAAGTAGAGTTTGCACTGAGAGAGCCTCTGCTCACTTCCGCAGGGCCGTGAAATGGGGATAGCAGCAGCATTCACCTCACAGCTTTCCACGGGATGTCCCTCATGTTTGCTTAGCACTTGGTTTCATCCTTTACTGCTGGCCCTCAGCACCGGAATGCCCTGAGGGATCTACAGCTCTTCTATTGGCTTCTGTGTTTCCTCCCCGCCCCCCACTACTCCCCCCTCCCCCCTCCCCCAGGTTCCTTCTGTGGCACATTTGTAACCAGAGTCCTGGGATGAAAGGCTTTATGTGGCACCGCGACACATAGAACAGAAGAGAACAGCCTAGGTTTTAAAACCCTCCCATTCACTTCCGTCTCCTGTTTTTAGGGTTTCTGGCTTCCTAAAAATTCCCTTTATACACTTGCTCCTAAGACTCTGCAATTGGAGCTTTTATTCCCCCTCCCTCCCCGAAGCTTTAAGTCAGGATGTTTCCCCCTTGAGGCCAAAGGGCAAAATCAAATATGAAATAAATTTTTATAGTTGATTGTCTTAAAGACATTTTCAGGAATTCCATACACACCAGAGTCAAATGGACTTGAGAGATGCTCTAGGCCGCTGTGCCTCTGCTCTGCACCACCGACGTTTTCATTGTCTTTTCCCCTCGAGGATCACGTGCTTCAAAAACATCTATTTAGGAATTGGAACTTTATGGAAAATCGGGGCTTGGGTTTTGTTGCTTTTGATTGAGAGGCATAAGTAGCTGCCAGTCAAAGGTGCCAATCACTGTTAAGCAAACAGCATATTTTTTTAAAACATGTAGTTGTTATGTAATTCCCTGCATTTGGTTAGTGCTATAAGGACGTGTGGCTGCACTTTCCCTGAGGTCTAAGACATTTGGGGTGTCTTGAGGGACCCCAGATCCTGGCCATCTTGGAATCCAGGTGTGAGTTAAGGGCGGGGTGTCAGCCTCATCTAAAATTGTCTTGTTGTTGAAGTGAAAATAAGGATGAAGACGTATGTGCTATGATGCACATGCCATGCCACGTCACAGCTGGCCAAGCCTGGGATTGCTACCCTAGCTCTTTCACTCCTGTCCCCAGTTATGTCTCAAAGCTCCCTCTGACGTTTGGCACTAATGCCAAGTTCTGATCTAGAGCACTGTTACTGCGGGACAAGCATAATAGCAATAGTAGCTGGTACTCCCCACATGTGTTCTGAGAAAGTGAAACCCTATCCTAGCGTTCATCCCCAGCCTTTGTGTAAGGTAGAGGTAGTCATTATCCTCACTCAGCGAGACTAAACGACTTGACTCCTGTAGCTGGTTAATGGCAGAGACATGTCTGGGAAAACAGAAAAGAAAGAGAGCTATTTTCTCCTGAGTCTGCTCCCTAGCTCCCCCATGTATGCACCCCTAAGTGCTGGAAGGCACTAGATGCTCCCTCTATTGGTAAGCTGCGATGGGGGGGGCTTATCACAACGTGCTCCTGCTGAGCACAGGGAAGGTGTTCCCAGTTGCCTGATAGGTTAGCTCAGGCTAGCTTTTTTGAGCAGGATGGTACCTAGCTGATTCTTGAGAGAGGATACCAGTGAAGTGATGGGACAAATGGAGAGGGCTTCTGTGAGTGCGTGGTCAGTGTCAGCCATAGCTTTAAGGGGACAGGACAGAAGCCAAAGGCATTTCTGGTCTGTATAGCACTCTGAGCAGCTGTCAGTTTCAGAGCAGGTTCTGGGAATCCTCACCATGAAGACTAGGTGAGAGCTTCCTGCTTGCCTCTCTTCAGTCTGTGGAGGCTGCTGCAGTTCTTGGTTCACAGGTGGTTGTTCCTCTGCATTCTCATCCTGTAGAAGGATCCAGAAGAGGGGACTTAATAGTTCTGTATAGACCCCAAATAAAAAGCTCATGTCTCAGAGGGCATGGGTACAGAGGTGAGATTATTTATCAAATCAGAAACAAAAGTCAGGGTTAGAAACTGAATGGTGTGACTTGTGCTTGTGATCATGCATTTGAGAGGTGGGGGCAGGAGGAGTTCAAGGGTTCAGCATTATCCCTGGTTGTCCAGAGAGTTTGAAGACAGCTTGCGAAAGAGGTACTAGAGATAGATGGTAGCTAGGTAGGTAGGCAAGTAGACAGATGATAGAGAGATGAGAAATAATAGATAGGATGAATGATTATGACTGTCTGAACTAGTAGACACAGGTAGCAGTTTTTTCACCTGTAATTCTGACATGTACTGTGCCTGCACTCTGCTTTCATTCATTCATTCATTCATTCATTCATTCATTCAATATATATGAGTGCTCTATCTGCATGTATTCCTTCATGTGTAAAGAGGGCACCAGATCGCATTATAAATGGCTGTGAGCCACCATGTGGTTGCTGGGAGTTGAACTCAGGACCTCTGGAGGAGCAGCCAGTGCTCTTAACCTCTGAGTCATCTCTCCAGTCTTGCACTCTGTTTTCTTAAGTGGTACAAATGGGGCTCATAGTAAAAATTTCAAGACACGTGCACTTGCATACCTGTTAAGTGCTTGGAGTCCCAGACTGCAGAGTTAGAAGATGGGGTTCTGTTCCCAGCTCTGCTATATAGGAGTTTTATAACAATGTTTCTTTCAAATTCAAAGTAAAAAATGAAATATAGCAAGGATACCTTTAAAATTTGCTGGAAATTGGTTACCATATGAATAGTGAAAGTGCTTGCCTTTGGCCATGATAGCATGGCTCTCATCAATACACTTATGATTGGTCATGATAGTGCAGCTCTCATCAATACACTTGTGCCAAATTGTGACATATTTGAAGTCTATGTCAAGCTTCTGTTCATTTTTATTATGATAAAATAAATGATAACGTGTCCCCTTCTCTTTTGTATCCTCTTTTCTCTTTCACTCCTTTCTCCTATTTGCCTCCTCTTCCTTCAACTTTTTGTTGCTGTCATTACTTTTTGAACAGATACCTTTTTGGGAGCCAGCTGAAGGGTTTATAATGTAGGTGATGGCAAACTATTGCATTTCTTTCTGGTGAAGAATACAGCTCAGAGTCTTGCACATGCTAAAATTTGCTCTACCATTGCTCTACACTGTCAGCTCCTAAGTCTCCTTCCTTTAGGAAATCACAGTCACTATTGTATCCATGCATTCCCTGTTGGCCTGGCCCCGAGTTTGGGAATTCTGTGCAGCTTGCATGCTCAACATATGAGGGGCCTGAAGTGTGGTGGGAGTCTTTGTGGGTAGAGAATTTCTTGTCTATAAATCAAGTTAACTTTACTCAAAGCAATAATTGTGTAGCTTTAGTCTGTGGAAGTTGGCTTAATAGGCACTTCTGTCTTATTTTGTCTGATTTCTTCCAGTGCAGGTGTGTCCCCTTCCAGCTAAGTGACCCAAGTCTCTCTCTCATTTTCCTATGCCTGAGTCTCATAAAGATATGGGAAAGCTGGCCTAGAATATTGGGTGCTGTTGGAGAGATGGTTGATCAGTAGGGCGAGGCATGTATTTGGGGATGGGTAAAGCATGAGACCAAGTGAAAACCCTTACAAATGCTGTAAAAGTATGTGCCAACTACAAAGCTTGAGCTCTGACTTGATAGTCTGCTGCAACTGGTCATAAAACCCCCAGACAAAGGCAAGGGCCTTCTTTGCAGGCTGAAGTACAACAAGGCTCAAAATTACTGGGTGTGTGTAGAGAAGGTACTATGGTGGGGACTAACAGGGAATTGTATTCCTTCATTGTCAGGGCTCAATGGTGGTGGTATTGGATGAGGGGTTCTGTACCCCTTGCCCATATGAAGTCTCAGTGCTGGGTTGCCTTCAGAGGCGAACACAAGTCAGGAACCCCAGGGAAAGGAGAAGAGATCATCAACAATTTAATCACCTTAGGGCCACTAGGTAATTTGCCCTGCTAGGTTGATTGTGAGCAGAAATAATTCTGCTAATTATTTATGAGACAGAGAACCGGAACTTGGAAGTCTGTGTCTGGCCTCATCATGGGCGAGCAAGGCAGCCATCCTCAGCCCTCACCTAAACGCAATGGGATATGACAGGAAGATTAATTCATTGTCTCCCCTGAACACAGGGCTCTAGGATTGTTCAACCGTGTCATATGGCAGAGCATGCCCACGGTCGATGACCTTCCTCAGTTGGCTTCACACAGCCTGAGGGCTTAAGCAACAGACATTTATTTCTTATTGTCAGTTTGGTTTTTGGGTAAGTGCTGTAGCCTCACATGGCTGGGGGTCAGAGGTCAGAGATGAAAGGGCAGGGTGCAGAGAGTCAACACCATTGTGTTTCTTCTAAGAAGAACATTCATCTATTTCATATGGGCTCCACCCTTATAACCTAATCACTTTGCAAATTACTTCTCCAAATACCATCGCATTGGAGATCACAATTATGACTTCAATATATAGATTTTGAAGGGACATGGGCATTCTACAGACCTTGACTGTTGGTTCTTTTTTTTTTTTTTTTTTTAATCAGATATGACTCCAAACAGCAAATTTCATATAATTACAGCAATTGCACTAGGGATCTCCATACTGCTTTTGAATTTCTCCAAAGAATTTTTGAAAAGCACTAATGACTGTACTTTGGATCTTTGGATAGGCAGCACTGTTTCTCTTTCCTGTTCTCTATCCAATATAGACAGTTCTCCCCGAATCATTGACAGTCTATGTTCCACAGGTCTAACCTCGTCTCAGCAATATACCCAGGCTGCCTTCAACCTTGTGATCCTCCTGCCTCAGCCTCCCAAAGGCTGGGTTTATAGGTGTATGCCATCAAGTTTTTCTGTGCCTTTCTCTTCTATTATAACTTGTATTACAGCCTACTCTCACCATACAGCTCTGGTTTGAGAAATATGATTATCTGTTTATTGTTAGCATGTATGTTGCTGTGTGCGTGTGTGAGCATGATCTCTGTGTAAAGGTGTGGAGATCAATGGACAACTTTATGGAGTCAGTTCTCTGTGCTCTCCTTTATATGGACTTGGTCATTACGTTTTTGTGACAAATGGTTTTATTGACTGACCCATTTGGTTGCCCACACCATATAACTCTTGAATGCAGAGACCCCCTTTATCATCAAACTCTGTTTTTTTTTTTTTTAACTTTCTTTTAGAGGTTTTTTTGTGTGTTCAGCCTTTCAACTTCTTATTACTGAGTATACATATTTTAATGAGTATATGCTTTTTACTGTTTACCCAAACTGAAAATAAGACACCACACAGAAGCTGTCTCTGACTCTGTGCTCTATCTTTGGGTCCCTTTCTTTTAGCCAGGCTGCCTTATCTGGCCTCAGTGGGACCGGATGTGCTTAGTCACACTGAGATTGAGGTGCCAGGGTGGATTGGTACCTCTTAAGGACACCCCCTCCTCAGTGTTAGGGCAAGACTGGGTGGTGAGTGGGGGAAAGTCTAGTACTAGAATGTGAGGTGATTAAATTAACAAAAAACTCATTGTCAATTTACTGGAAACACACTTTCATGGAAATAATTGATGAACAGCTGCAACCAAAATCTGATCATCAAAACACTTTTGTTACATAGTATTTCACCAAGATCTTCATTTTGTTTTCTATACTCACATGGCATGTGTACTGTTTCATATACTCACGTGATATGTATACTGTTTTAGGTTTGATGTCTTTGATATGATGTTCTATCATGGGAAGGTAATTCCATATGGAGTAAAGGTGTGTGTGTGTGTGTGTGTGTGTGTGTGTGTGTGTGTGTGTGTGTGTGTGCGCGCGTGCAATGTGCATACCCAAAGGCCATGTTCTAAAGGCTTGATTACCAACTCAGATTTTTAAATTGATTTGATCTTGGGCTGTAGCCCCATCAGTGGATTATCCCATGCATGAGGGTCAAAATCTGATTGGCAGGTGGTGGAAACATTAGGGTGGGACCTCTCTAGAGGAAGTTGTCATATTCTGATGAGCCCCTTTCTCTCTCTTGCCTTTGCCTCTTGGTCTATGAGGTGAGTAGCCTCATCTCCTATACTCATTTCCATCATCATAATGTTTTACTTTAATTTGACTTAAAGCAGTGATGCCTGCTGGCCTTGGTCCTATCCTGGAACCCAGGGAACATTCAAATTATTTGATGCTTGTGTTCCTAAGTGGGGTCAAACAGGGTGATGCCAACTTAATGTGAGCCTATACCATAAATATCTTTTTCTAAGCCAGCACAGTGCTATTCTTCTCATATTTTGTGCATTTCGGTTGGCTTTATTTTCTTATTTAGATGGCTTCTAAGCACAGACTTGAAATACTGTCTGGTATGATATGCCTTAGGGAGAAAACATATGTCTTGGATAAGCCCATAATGTATACTAAATAATGTGTCTTTAAGCAGAAACACGTATAAAAACAAATTACATATTGATCAGTGCATAAGAATGTAAACAGAGCTTGTAGGAAATAAATATCCCTGGAAGAATGATGATTCGGATTCAGTGCCTGTAATGACTCTGTGGACCATGACACTGCAAACCACGAGAACCAGCTGTGTGTGTTTACACGATGCCTGCCAGCCTTGGCCTTATCCTGGAACCCCAGGAACATTTGAATTACTTGATGCTTGTGTTCCTAAGTAGGGTCAAACAAGATGGTGCCCTCTTAATATGAGCCTATATATACATGTAGGCATACACGTGTGCCCATACATGTACAGTTGTGTAGCATTCATGATTACCTACTGCTATTATGGCTTTTCATCTTACATGCTATCACACAAAGTGTCCAAGCCATGTTGATAGAGATATATGCCCTTCTTCCACATATAAACTACACACACACACACACACACACACACACACACACACAGACACATACACACACAGACACACATACACACACACACATATACAGACACAGACACAGACACACACACACACACACACATACACACACATACACACACACACACACACAGACACAGACACACACACACACACACATACAGACACAGACACAGACACACACACACACACACATACAGACACAGACACAGACACACACACACACACACATACAGACACAGACACACACACACACACATACAGACACAGACACAGACACACACACATACACACACATACACACACACACACATACAGACACAGACACAGACACACACACACACACATACAGACACAGACACAGACACACACACACACACACACACATACAGACACAGACACAGACACACACACACACACACACATACAGACACAGACACACACACACACAGACACACACACACACACATACACACACACACACACACACACACACACACACACACGCACACACACACACAGACACAGACACCACACACACAGACAAAGACACACACACACACACGCATGCACATGCACATGAGAGAGAGAGAGAGAGAGAGAGAGAGAGAGAGAGATGGACGGACGGATGGACGGACGGACGGACAGACAGACAGAGAGAGGAGAAAGAATTTGCTAGAAGTCGAATTTCTCAATCAAAACATGTATTTGTAATTTTGGTAAGTATTGCTGAATGTCTTTATAGACATTGTACTCACCAGTCACACTCCCAGGACCCATTAGCTCTTGGACTGCCTCTGCCCGTAGCCAAGTGGCAGAATGAGACACAGGCTCTGTGGATTTCCTATGTGTATTCTAAGAAAAACCCATGAGCGTTATCTTTGAAGGGGTGTTCTTTATGCTAGAAACACTGCAGTGACATTAGTTGTGCAGGTGGGTTTTTCTCCTGATGCACCCCCTCTCTGTAGAGGAATGAAATGGTAGTGTACAGAGGTCCCTCGAGAAGCTGTGACATCTGATGAATGGCGCCATTTTCTGGGCCTTTTCAGTGTTATTTGCAACTTCTATAGTTCTATTAGGGACAGACCTGGTGCTCTTCTCTGGAAGATCTGAAGAGCAATTAGGAAATCAGTAGGCACAAGGGGGCAGTTATTTCTGCACCATATTAATTCAGGAGTCAGAAATTAACCGCTGGCCAAATTCAGGCACTTCCTGTTTATTCAAAGTCTGGAGGCTAAGAATGGCTTTTATGTTCTTGAATGTTAGAGAAAGCTAAAGGAAGGATAACAATGGTGTCGTATAAAATTAGATTAAGTTCAAATTTTAATATCCGCAAATAAAGTGTTATGGGAACACAGCCACAATTCCTTTTTTATATAATGCCACTGACTGCTCACACGGCACGGATGCAAAATCTTGAAGCTGGGACAGTGAGCATATGTCCCAGAAAACCTAAAATATTCACTTTCTGGTCCTTCCCAGAACATGTTTGCCTTTCCCCCGCTTCTGTGTGAAGTGGATTATTTTAGGGTGGGATGGTGTGGTGTTGACACTCCTTCAGGCTTGTGTTCCCACACTCACAACAGTACTTGTTGCAGGTGACACAGTTGAGTTCCAGTCCACTCACTGTTTGCAGAGGGTCAGGCTTATTGGCCAGCAGGTCGAAAGAAGGTTTTGCCTGTCTGGAAATACCTTGTGCAAGGTTTGCATCTGAGGTGTTTCCCAAAGGTCCCTGCACTCGAGGGCTTGGCCCTCAAGGCAGCAGGCTTTGGAGATGGAGGTCTTCAGAGATGACTGGGTCACCATGGGCCTGGTCTCACCAGGGAAATTATCCATTGTCCAATTCAGAATTGAATGGGCCATTAGGAATTAGGGAACTCTATCTCCATGTGGAGTGGGCGTGGCTGTATCTTTGAAGGGGATATCTTGCCTTTCCCCCTACTCCTCCAGGATGTAAGCAAGTACTGATTTCCCCCTCAGATCACTAGTGCTCTGATATTCCCCTCTCTGACCCAACTTGGTAATGGCCTCTTTTTGCTTTCTTGTGTTCTGGAGTCACTCTAGAGTCTGTAATCATACCTGAAGATTTGGAGCTAGGAAACCTCGATGAGAGAGATCATGTGACATTTATCTTTCTGAATCCAGGTTATTTCACTCAATATATTATTTTTCTAGTTCCATCCATTTACATGAAGTTTTCATTATTTCATTTTTCATAGTTAAATAATATAAGACAGTGTATATGTAGTGAATTTTCATTATCCACTCATCAATTGAAGGAAATTTAGTTTGTTTTTTTATTTTCTAGCTATTGTGAGTAAGAATAAGAACATGGCTGAACAAATATCTATGGAATAGAACGTCAAATCCTTTGGGCATATGAGAAACAGTGGTATGGCTGGGTCATATGGTATATTTATTTTTTTTTAAGCTTTTGGAAATTCTCAACTCTGATTTCCATGGTGATAGCACTATTTGGTGATCCCACCGTGGTGAATAAGGGCTCCCCACCCTCCATATCTTCTTCAGCATTCGGTGTTAGCTGTTTTGTTTGTCCTTGCCATTCTGACTAGCTTAAGTGAGCTCTAAAATTTGTTTTGACTTGAATTTCCCTAATTGCTACGGACAATGGACATTTTTGAGCTATTTCTTATCCTCCCACCCCCACCCCCTTCATTTGAGAACTCGCTGTTCAGATCCCAGGACCAGTTTTGAATGGGACATTTGATATTTTTCCTCTTTGTTTTATTTTTCTTTAAAGTTCTTTAACATATTCTAGATATTAATCATCCTTGCCAGATGTAGAGCCGGCAAAAGGTTCTCTCACATCTATGGGCCGCCTCTCCACCTAATTGGCTGTTTCTTTAGCTGTGCAGTAGTATTTTAGTTTTGTGAAGCCTCATTTGTCACATGCAGGACTGAGTTCTTGGTGAACTGAGTCCTATTCTGAAAGCCCTTTCTCACCCCCATATCATGTAGGATCCTACCACTTTCCATGGTGCAGGCTTCACATTTAGTCCTTGATCGAAATGGACTTAGTTTTAGTTCAAAGTAATAGACACAGGTTTAATTTCATTCTTCTGCACGTGGACATCCAGTTTTCACAGAAGCATTTGCTCAAGATGCTTTCTTTTCTTCAATATACGTTTTTTTGTCATGTTTGTCAAATATCAAACAGATGAAGTTACATTTACTCATGTTTGAGTCTTCACTTTTGTTCCAGTGGTCTACATGTCTGTTTTGTGCTAGTACCATATTTTTTTGATTATTATGGCTCTGTAATATATCTTAAGACCAGGTATACAGAACAAAGAAAGTGTAATGAAAGATGCAAGCAGGCAAGCAAACAAGCAAACAAAAAATAAAACTCTGCATGTCGCATATATGGAACAACTTGCCAGAATAACAGCTGATTTCTCACTGAACATAAGGAAAGCCTGGAACAATGTATTCCAAGTTCTAAAAGTCCATGAAGACCAACCTAGACTAATATATGCAACAAAGCTATCCACCATAGTTGAAGGAAAAAGAAAAAATTTCCATGACATATAAATAGCCTAAATATTATATCTAACAACCCCAATCTTAGAGAAAATACAAGAAGCAATATTTTATGAGGAGAACAATGAGAATAGCCAGAAGACTCTAAAAAGAAATGTCAAGGCATAATTGCTAAAATGCAAAGCACCACTGAGAACATAGTAACACACACACACACACACACACACACAATACAACACAATTTCCACAATCAACACAGACATTTAAATAATAATTTTTAACATTGGTAGCCTCAATTTTCCAATCATAAAACACAGATTGGGCATGTGTGTATGTATAATATATATATATATATATATACATATATATCCAATTATATATGTAAATTATATATACTCAATATGTGAATATATATAAATAAAAATAAAAACATCAAAATTAAATGACCTCATACATCAAATGGACTTAAAAGATATCTACAGAATATTCCACTCAGCCACCAAAGAACAAACATTCTACTCAGCAGTCTATGGAAACTTCTCTAAAAAAAGACCACATCCTGGGACATAAAACAAATCTCTAAAAATTCAGAAAGACTGAAATAGCTCCATGTATCCCATCTGCCCATAATGCAATAAAACTTAAAATTGACAGCAAACAAATCTCTAGTAAATACACACAAAATTATGGAGATTAAACAGCTCACTGCTGAATGACGAGTGGATCAGAGGAGAAATCAAGAAAGAACTAAAAACTTTTCCTGGAACTAAATGAAAATAAAAACAAAAGGTAGCAAAGCGTCTGGCACACATTGAGAGTGGGTCCTACAGGGGCAATTTATAGCCCTAAGTGTCTACCTTAAAAAAAATCAGAAACAGCACACAACTAAATGATGTAACTCAAAAATATGGAAAAACAAGAACCAACCAGATCTAAACTTCGTGGTTGGCAGGAACGAATCATCAGAGCAGATAACCACACAGGAACAGTGTGAGCAATGGAGGAATCTCAGAGCTGATAACCACACAGGAACAGTGTGAGCAATGGAGGAATCTCAGAGCAGGTTCTTTGAGAAGACAGACAAGATTGCCTTCTTTTGAAAAGATACAGAGGGCTGCAAAATAATCTTACATCATTGCCTTGTGAACAGTAGAGCTAGGATCCAAAATTAATATACCTTGGCTTTAGAACTTGAGGCCTACAATGTTGTGAATTATTTATACACTTATCCTTTCATTTTGGAAATATCAGTTGAATATATATATAAACCAAGTCATACACCTTGCTGATTGCTGAGAATTGAATGATGGGTAAACATCTTCTTTTTATAGAATTTCCTGGAATGTGCAGAAATTGTCATTAAGGATTCTTGTAACTGTATAAATGTAGGAAATTCCATGTGACAGCGCGCTCTTGGACAGGAGGGATGGCTCACGGTTGCAGTGGACCACATGGAAGAAATAGATTAGGGGCTAATTAAGTAGGCAGAAACTAATGAATTGCATGTCTATGAAGGGAGGTTTCTGAAATCATTCTCTAGGCTTAGAACTTGGACTGACGTCCTGCAGCACGGTGGCTTTGATACCTAAGGTTGTCTCTGCAGAGGGCAGATTCTAAAGATGCCTTTCTCCAAGCTTGGTCATGTTGAAACAGACACAAAAGGATACACTTGTGGAAGGCTCAGTTTTGCTTTTGGCCAGGAGATATTCCGCGCCACAGAGAACAAAAGGGTGAGCATCTTTATGTGACTCTCCCTATCTCACGGTGGAGGAGGCCTCAGGACAAGCCCAGTCACAGGCTCACAGGGCAAAGGTACCGTGTGCATATACCGAGAACTTAGTGTTTGTCCTAGTTTCATGACTGTGGGTGTGATGCAATATCCAGACAAAAGGCAGCTAAGTGGAGAAAGGGTTTATTTTAGCACGCAGTCCTCTCTGGTTATAGTGTACCGTTGTGGCCAAGTCACGGTGGCGGGGGCTTGAAGCAGCTGGTCCATCCTGCATCCAGTCACGAGCAGAGAGAAGGCAGGAATGCTCACTTGCTGTGGCCAAGCTCAATTTCTCCACACTCGAGCAGTTCAGGAACCTCTTTTGAGGGAATGGTGCCTCCTGTGGTGGGCTACATCTCCCCACATCCATGAAGGCAATCAAGACAGTACCTTACAGACATGCTCACAGGCCAACCTGAAGTAGACAATCCCTCATTTATGTTCTCTTCCTAGGTGTTGTCAGGTTGCGGTGCCAGAAGTTTTTGTCTCACATTAGGCCAAAAGAAAGACTACTGGAGGGAGTCATCAGACATCAACAGAATTTTGGCATGTTGAAATATCCAGAAGGACTAGGGGTATTTAAAGCCCAGCTCAGATGTGGCCTTAGGAACTCAGCGGTGATGGGCCCTGATGTGACCTGAAGAGCTCAGTGTTGGACCTCATGAAGCAGGGGACTAGCTTTGTTCATCTTTGCATCCTGAGCCCTTCCCAGAGAGGGCTTTCTTGCGTGGTTGGCCATATTGCTATAGGATAGTGCCCTATTGCTTTTTATTAAAAACAATTACAATTAAAAAACAATTGTAATTGAAAAATTTGTCTTTTGTACAGGGAGTCTTAGCAATGACATATCTTTGGGTCCAGATTTGAACTATAAACTAGCAAACTACCTTTAAAAAAATTTGTAGCCAGGAATAGTAGACTTTAATCCACTTGCACTGGGGGAGGCAGAGGCAGGTGGTTGTCTGTGAGTTCGAGGCCAGCCTGATCTACAAAGTGAGTGGGGGACAGCCAAGGCTACATCAATAAATACTGTCTTGGGGGAAAAAAGAGTAACTTTTGAATTGGATTTATTTGGGAAAGCTTGTGTCCTGTGGACACTTTCATGTGAGAATTTGTCTGTCTTAGGGTTACTGTTGCTGTGATGAATGGTCCTGGAGGCAGGAGGAGCAGATGCAGAGGCCATGGGTCCTGCTTACTGCCTTAGTCACCTTGGCTTGGTCAGTCAGCTTTCCTAGAGGATCCAGGACCACCAAGCCCAGAGCTGTACCACCCACAATGGGCTGGGCTCCGCTCCCTCAATCACTAATTAAGAAAATGCCCTATGGCCTTGCCTACAGCTGGATCTTATGGAGGCATGTTCTCAACTTTGCCTCTCCTTTCTCTGATGACTCTAACATGTCAAATTGACATAAAACTAGCACACGGCCCCTTTAATAACTAGACCCAAAAATGCACTCTGGCGACACAGATGTCTCTTGAGTAGGTGCTCAGCATCTGGGAATCCATGTTCTGTCTCATCGGTCCCCTGTGCATCTGCTGGTTATCTCTATAAGTCTTGTCCATTCTTTTCAGCCCCTGCTGTTCTTGTACAAACAAGACCCTTGACAGGGAAATGTGGTTGCAGCCCGACATCTATCTGTCTTTCTAGACCCACACCCTGCAATTCCAGAAGTATTCTGTGAAAAGTTACAGTCCTGCATGGTGGGGGATGGGTAGATCGCCATGCTTGATGGCTTTAAGTCATACAGGTCACAGTTCCTACCATGTGTCTGCCTTTGTGTGTGAATGTACTCTTGAAAATGAATCAAAGTACATTTTTGTTCGGGGCTTTTTGAATAAAAGAATTCTGGTGACAACAAACTGAAAAATTGCCTTTGTTATGCGGTAATTATTCTCTCACTTCTCTGCTAAAATGTTAGTTTTATTTGCTGGCTTTCCGTGGAGGCGCGGCTCACTGTCATAGGCAGGATTTTGTGTCTCTCGATACAACTTGATGAGTCCCTTGCTCATGTGCCTGGTTTCCTCAGCACCGCTCTCTTTCGGCTAGCCTTCCCATCTGACTTGTTCCCTGAGAGAGTTCTTTGGTTAATAGTCTATAATCCTAAATTGTAAGTCTACTTTCTTTTCAGGAGCATTTTTATCCTACATTGACTTTTTATTGTGATTCTGTCCTACGTGTCCGGGCCTGTCTGTCTCTTGTTGGGGTACACAGAGGGGTCTGAGAGGATGCTGTCTGCTTCTATTTCTTTGCCCTGCAGTGCACACGGAGTCTTAGCTGCCATGAAAGCATGCCATTAATCACCGTGCTTGCTGTCTTCCCATTGGGTGACCTCACATGACCATTCCATTGTTCCTTAGTAACCTCCAGGCATTACTTGTGTTCAGATTTGTTATTCTTTCAGAAGTGAGATGCCTTTTACTGTATTTTGGCTTGTGGCTGTTTGGCTTTGTTTAGGTTGATAGCACATATACCAACACACACACACACACACACACACACACACACACACACGGGGGGGGGGAGAAAGAGAGAGAAAAGAGGAAGAGAGAGAGAGGAGAGAATATGCACACACATACACGTGCATATGTGTATGTATACACACATATACACACATGTACACATACATACACATGCACCCTCACAGAAAAACATGCATGCATACACAAATACACACACCGAATCACACATGTATGCACATGCACACACACATTAATACACTTGCATACAAACACACAGGTACACTCCCTTACATTTCCCCTTTGACTTAAAGTCAGCCAAGGCTTGCGACACTAAAAGATATGTTTATAACTTGCATGGTCTGGATTTGGTACAGGGAATGCTGAGGCAATGGTGAACGGCTCCTGACAAACACCAGAGAATACATCTAAAAGAACTGGAAGGGGAGATGTACTGAGCTCGAGTTATTTGCAGTTCCGTGTACTTTTGGACTTGGACCCAGCAAACGTTTCCTATGCACCTGCCCTCAATCCAGACAGCACTGAGAACTGTGCATATGGATCCTTATGTAACCATCAAGGATTTTCATGGGAGCCTTATTACATCAGCTCCACAGATGGGGCAAGAAGTTTAGCGGGTGGTAGAAACTGAGATTGGAGCAAAACTGAGGTCAGGAATACAGAGAAAGCTCAGCTGGTAAAGATGCTTTCCTGCATCAGCCTGTGACTTGAGTTCTGACCCTGGAACTCATGTAAAGGTGGACGGAGAGAGCCAGCTACACAGGATTGTATAGCCTGGCCTACACATGCACATTGCAGGGTGCATGTATTCCACCTTCCCTCTGTCTCAGACACTCACAACAATAGTGATAATTACGTAAGTTAAATGACAACACTGAAGCCATCATCTAAGTCTAGTATTCAGTGTCCTGCCACTTCCTGTGGCTGCCTCTGATGCATACAATTTGTTTATTTTAAGGTGGACCCTTTCTCTCCTTCCAGGCTCATCCCCTTTACATAGAGGTGCCAAGGACCCGCATGCCTGCTGCTCTTCACAGTGATGCCTCCAGGGCATATGACTCAGACTTGTGAGAGGCTAGTCTGCCAGGCAAGGGGTTGAGGTAGCTGTTCTCTCCTCAGCCTCTGTTGGAGCTGGTGTCCTTGCAGACCTGTTAAGAGTATGGTCTCATGTTCTGTCAGCTCGGTGTCACGTACGAGAAGGAAAAGATTGGGGAAATTACCCTGGCATCAAATCTTCTAACTCCTGCTAGCTGGATGACCTTAGCCAAATTCCTCCATTTGTCTTAGAACAAATTTCCTCATCTGAAAGTTGTAACAATAAATGTGATATGATAATGAAAACACAGAGTAGGGAATACTTGCTCAGGCAAGAAAGCTCCTTGACAATTGTCACCTGTGTCCTTTCCCCTTGGCCCAGCGGTGGACCACCTCTTTCCAATTAATTCTATACTTGACTGACAGGAAAACCAACCAAAGACCAATTAGTATTAACTAGCATGGGAAAGGGTTCAGGTACAAGGCTAAAATGCTTCTGAGAGACACTTGGGGTCTGTCTTGTCTTTTTACTTTCTAAGTAGAGGCCCCAAGTAATTGGAAAGGAGCTCCAAAAGCCAAGAGGAAGCATTATTGTGCCTTCTTTAACGAACCTAACTAAATGAATCCAGAGTGAAGAATATGGTATTGGCAATTGTACAGCCAAGCTTTGTTCAGTGGCACAAATACACCTTGCTGTTACTTGACTGATACCCAGTCCAAATTCTTCAGCCTGGCCAGAAAAGAGGAGAGACTTCTAGAACGGCTCTAAATGGTGGTGTGTGGCTCTCAGCAGTGTGTGTAGAGCCCTTGGCTGTATTCCTGTCCCTTCTGCTCACAGGCAGCATTGTTCAGCCTCAGCACAGAGGCTTTAATAGATATTAAGCATAGGACTGTTTAAGCGTGTCATTCTTGAAGCCCCGCTGAAGTTCCGTGGAAGCATATGTGAGCGCATATTGTGTAGGGCCATTACCTGCTCACAGCAGGAACTATTCCTTTTGATATGTGGCACTGTAGAGCAAAATTAGGCTTGTGATCATGTGCAATTTGTCTACTAGCTTTGTCTTGTTGCCACGCACACTTAAAAGAAAAGTCACATGGAACAGGCGATTATTTTTATTGTGAATTCAGGATGGGAAATGCATTTTTATTCGAACTTGTTACTTGGTTTTACAGCTGACCTTTAAAGGCATGTCTGTGACTTTAGCTATGTAAGACCTTGACAAATATTATCCTCTAGATAGTTTGAATAGTCATTAGAACTCTGGCAATAAGCATTAAATACGTATCATAAACCATACAGTTGGTTTGTAGATTATTTTGCTGTTTAATCATAAATGAAAAACTGCCATGTTTTGTTGGTGCATTGAGTGATAGTTAACCTTTCCTTATTAAATTTCCTCTTCACATTTCAGCAGTGTGTAGTCCTAGAAGGTCACTGGTTGGCATTAGCAACCTCAGACATAAGTGGCCACGATGTCACATCCTAGAATTGACAAATTAGTTTGTTTGGTCTCTCATTATCCCTTATATCCGTCCCTGTTATAGATGGAAAAATTGAAGAAGAGATCATGCCCTGAAATGTCTCAGGCTCCTAGAAATGAGGTTCATGCGTGTGTCGTTCTCTGCACCTCTTGCTGCCACTCAGTTCTGTGGCATTGTACTGTGTGTGTGTGTGTGTGTGTGTGTGTGTGTGTGTGTGTGTGTGTGCGTGCGTGCTCCCATTCCTTTCCTGGGTGTGAGTTCTCTGTAGCCAACGATCCAGAGGAAAGGCAGGATAGAAGAGAGGGAGCCTGTTCTTAAACTTTGGGCAGACTGGACTGACTGTTGTGTGGCCTGGAATAAAAAAGGCTGGAGGTTAGAAGAAGGGACAGAATTGATGCTGACAGCTTTGGGGATGCATATCCAGTTGTCCTGATGGCCTTTATTTGTTTCTGCTTTCTTTGTGCAGCAAGATGTGTTTATTTTTATTTTATGTGTACGTATGCTTGCCTGCTTGTATGTAATACATTTCTCTTTCCTCTGAAAGTCCTCAAATGGCCTGGCTGTTACTTACTAGTCTCTCTGTGCTGCTTAGGTTTTTTTTGGTTTTTGGTTTTTGGTTTTTTTTTTTTTTTTTTTTTTTGTCTGTTGGTTCTGTTGGTTTGATAGTGGCATTTGTCAGCTTGACACAAGTGAAAGTCATCTAGGAAGAGGGAAATTCAGCTGAGGAATTGCTCTCATCAGTTTGGCCTGTAGGTAAGTCTGGGGGGCATTTTCTATATTAATGATTAACTGGGAGTGGAGTTGGTCCAGCCCCCTGTGAGTGGTGGTGCTACCCCTGGGCAGGTTAACAGCACTGTAGACCTCCAAAGTAGCCATTAGTCCAGCAGGCAATCAAGTGCAGACAAAGAAGTCATTAACATTAGTTAACTGTTCTTGTAGCTTTGACAATAGCAACTTAAGGGGAAAAAAGAGTTTTTTTTGTTTGCTTGTGACTCAATGGGATATATCCCAACACTGGCGGTGGGCATGGCAGAGGAGATTGGTCACATTGTGTCTAAAATCAGGAAGCAGAGAAAAGAGCAGAAGTGGGACCAGGGCATCAAATTTCAAGGCCAGACCCCATCAGTCACTTTATGCAAAAAACTCCACCTCCTAAAGGCCCTAAGACACTTTGGATGAGGGAAGAAGTGTCCCAACGTAAGGGCCTATGAAAGATGCTTCATATTTAAAGGACAATAACAACTGGGCTGTTTTCAGATCAGTGGGGGCCACCTAGCTGTGACCTGGACAGGCTGACTAGATAAGGAGTTGCTGTTTTAAATCAATAAGCAAGTGTTGGGTTTCTTTTGTTTTGTTTTGTTTTGGCTTCTGGAGACAGGGTCTGTCTGTGTAGCCTTGGCTTTCCTGGACTTCTTTTGTAGACCAGGTTGGCCTCGAACTCACAAAGATCTACCTGCCTCTGCCTCCTGAGCTCTGGTATTAAAGGCGTACACCACCACACCAGGCCAAATGTTGGGTTTCTTATGTGGCAGGATCCAGGAGCTCTTCACTGAGAGGAATGTGGAGGCCAAGACCAATTTTAATTTTGTCTAAATTACTTTACTACAGTCATCCTGACTTTGAGGGATGGTGAAAAGAGGAGTGGCAAAATGGTGCGGAGACTCCAGTCTAGAGTTTAGAGGAGCAATTTGGCTTGGAGATAGAAATTTGTGTTTAATCTGTGCTGTTGACAATGCCCAAAGAGAGAGTAGGAGGTGAGAAGAAGCCAGAGGACGGCTACTTCCTGCTTGGGATGATGGTGAGGTGGCAGCTGGGATGTGGGATGACAGGCAAAGAGGCAAAGGACATCAGAAGTGTCTCATGTGAGGACTGCTAAGGGAACCTTAGCTCATCAAATCAAATTAATGCTAGAGGATAAAGCAGAATTTTTTTTTACTGTACATTCAATAAAATGTAGATTGAGTGGCCCATGTTAATTTACCCAGGAGGCACGTTGAGTCATAAGCAGTGTGAAATGCCTACTGTCCCTTTGTTCTTAACTTCTAGCTTTGGACTTAGTGACCATGGGATCTAGTAGGAGATGATCACATCTTCCATTGGGAAATGGGGAATTCGGCAGCTTGGGCTCTGCACCAGAGGGGACATGCTGCTGGCTGCCCAGAGCTACTGTACTTGACTGGCAAGGCCGCTTCCCTTTAGCTTTCAGAGCGTAACGTCATTTTTTAGTAAGGTGCAGATAACCAGGAAGCTGAAATATTTTGTTTTGTGTAAAGCACGTAGGAATCTCTGCCCTTCCCTGAAGTGTAATACCGAGTGTGGGTTTTTGTTTGCTTGTTTCTATTTTAGAGAGCGTCTTACTGCCTCTCCTGGACTGTCCTTGAAATCATCATATCCCCACCTCTGCGTTCCAACCACTGGAATTACAGGCATATGACAATGGGTCTGATGCTTTAAAAATTACACACACACACACACACGTGCGCGCGCGCGCACATGTTCTGGTCTGGGTATGGAGATCAGAGGACAACTTCATGGAGTTGAGTTTTCCTTTACTTTGGTACTGGCCTAGGGATCCAACTCAGGTCTCCAGGATCACATGGCAAATGCCTTTACCCACTGGGCCGTCTATCTCAGTAGCCTAGAAACCATGTTTTAACTCATGTGTTAAAACCTTGGAGTTTTCTTTATATAAGGCAAGAGGAGAACCTAATGGCTACAGAATTACAGTGGTTTGGGTATTTTCTCTCTAAAGAAAAAAAAAAAACATCTCTCAATGCACTTTTTTTCCTCTCAAACCTGCTTTTTCCCCCCCGTTTCGTTTTTGACTTGGTTAATAACTTCTTCTACTCCCTGTGCCAAAACCGATTGAATTGCATTTGACCTCCTCAGCTGCCATGGATCCAGAGCCTGTGATTCCAGCTCATCTGACACTGCTCACCTCACTTCTGACCCTTCCCTGCTGCTCCCCACTGAGGTCAAGCCTCTGCCAACTCCAACCTGGCAGGAAGCCTCTGCCTCTTGACCTTCATTCTAAGTCTGGTGTTTCCTCTGGCCTGCTGAAAATGTTTGCTGCCAGCATTGCCTTCCTTACATAAGCCTTGCTCCTCGGCCTCAGTCTTCATAGGCATTTCTGTAGTTTAAGTCTCAAGTTGCTCAGAGTTCAAGCTTGCTACCTGGGGTGGCATTTGAAAGGGGGCTACGGGGTCTTAGGCTGTTTCCTCTTTTTGTCACTTCCTGGCTGATGGAGTGTGAGAGAGTTTCTTTCTCCAGTGTCCTTGCTAATGCCACCTGGCACCTCATGGGTCCCCAGCACAGGGTTACCATTTGTGGACTGACCCCGCCAAAGCCATGGAGTCAGCTAATGAATTTCTGTATGGTGGCACAGAGCCAGTGGGTACCTATGGCTTGATCAGCGGCCTTCAACCATCCTATTGCTGCGGCTCCTTACTATATATGGCTCCTCATGCTGTGGTGACCCCCAACCACAAAATTTTTTTCATTGCTACTTCATAATTATAGTTTTACTCCTGTTATGAATCATAATATAAACATCTGTGCTTCCCTATGGTCTTAGGCAACCCCCAGGAAAGGGTCTGTGGATCCCAAAGGGGGTTGCAACCTACAGGTTCAGAACCACCGCTTTAGACCGTACATTTTTCTCGTGAGGTGAAGCCTCAGGTTCTCGATGGTGCTATTATTGTCCCTACTTGAGAGTTGTGATCTACATTAGAAATTAGATGGAAATTTCAAAATACCAACAGCAGGAAGTTGCTGAAGCTTTTCATTTTCTGTGCACCCCTACCCCCACCCCATCAACAGTTGTCATGACTACTGTGATGATGGGAACCTGGGTCTGGACTGGGGAGGTGCATTGTTCAATCATCCTTGAGTTAGAGCTGCTTGTGGCCTGGAGAGGACAGTGAAGGCTCTGACCCCATGTATTATATTTTTTTTAGGTCAAGCATGGTGGACCATGGGACATATCACGTTTCTTTTTTAAAAAATATTTTATTAATTTATTCATATTATATCTGAATTGTTATCCCATCCCTTCTATCCTCCCGTTCCTACCTCCCTCCCACTTTCCCCCTACTCCCCTCCCCTATGTGATTGAGGGGGACATCCTCCCCCTGTATATGCTCATAGGGTATCAAGTCTCTTCTTGGTAGCCTGCTATCCTTCCTCTGGGTACCACCAGGTCTCTCCATCCAGGGGACGCATACCACATTTCTTTTGCTTCATTTAGGATGTTGAAAGTCAGGGTGTTTGTAATATTTATAGAATCATGAAAAGAAGTGGGCTTGACAGCAGGCCAGCTGGGGATCTGCAGATGGCTCATGCCTTGGGTCCCCCCTCCATCTCTTACCTTTACCCTCAGCATTAACCAGGCTGTCCTCTTCTCCGACTGAGGAGAGAACCCCTGGAATAATCTAGAAGGAAACCCAAATACAGTAGCCAGTCAGTGAATCAGTCTGCTGGGCTTCCAGGATTAGAGAGAACCTCACTCCAGTAGGATACCTCAGTTCCCACTTTGGGGCATCTCACCAAGGAGTCTCTCTTGCAAGTCAGAGCAATGGTAGCTTACCATGTCCTGTGCTGAACTCCAGGAGTTCACCATGATCTGCCAAACCAGACAGTCCTCCCTCTTGCACATACCTCCCATGAGCTCTCTGATTAGCTTTAAAGTGTCCACCTATGTAGGAAGGAAAGCCTGTTTTTGCTGTTGTTTGTTTATTTGTTTTGGTTTTTCAAGACAGGGCTTCTCTGTGTAGCCCTGGCTGTCCTGGACTCACTTTGTAGACCAGCCTGGCCTCGAACTCATGAAGATCTGCCTACCTCTGCCTCCTGAGGGCTGGGATTACAGAGGCGTGCCACCACGCCCAGCTAGAGAGCCTGGAGAGATGGCTCAGTGGTTAAAGGCTAGGCTCACAACCACAAATAGAAGAGAAAGCCTGTTTTACAATGGATAATTCTGGAGGATCTTCTCCCTTACTTCCTTACCCAGCTCTAACAGTGCCTGCACCAGGAGACTGCTATGATTTGTAGCCACATAGCCAGAAGTGGCCGCTCCTTCCCTGGATCCCTTCTCAGGGCGGAGGTTCTGGAGGCAGGGATCAAATGGGTCATCTGTGGGCATGCTATTGCACTCCAAATTCAAGCATGGTAGTGTTGGTGTCTGGCAGATAAAGAATGAACAAGTGAGAGGCTGACCCTGAGGTCTGAGCTAGACCTGTCAGTGTGCATCACCAGACAGCCTGTGTTGCCTTTGGGAGATGCTCAGTGCATACCTACAGTGAAAGGGGGCTTCGAAGCAGATGCCTAGGTTTCTCCCTGACATTGTGCAGCCGTTAGGCTACAACCAGGCTGGAAGCTCCGTGTTTAGCTGTCATTTCAGGTTACTGCTTTCAGGTGTGAACACAAAAGACCCAATTAAATGTGTTTTAAAGCCCTGGTTTCTGTTATGGAGAAAAACCCTCAATTATTTAAAAATTTCCTTCAAAGAAGTTGGCCTTTGGCTGAAGCAGAAAGTAAGTCACTATTATTCTAGTAGAAATATCTTTATTTCCTTTTCTAATTTATCTGTATTTTTAAAATGTTATCTGAATATTAAAAGCAAACCTGTGTGAGACTGTTAGCAGTATGGTAGGTTAATGAGGAAATTTCTGTCTATACACACACTTGCATGGAAACAATAAATACTTCTTCTTATTAGGAGTTAATTTAGAGTGTATTTATAAAGTCACATACCGTCTCAATCAGCAGACGTGGGGTTACAACTGTCAGTAATGCTCAGATAAAAAAGAGGCAGGCTGGAAAAATGACTCAGCAGCTAAGACACTTGCTGTTTCTTTCTTTCTGTCTTGTCTTCTGTGATGCTTCCTGGGGTCTGAGAGGATTGAGATGGATGACTTTTATTCTACATTTTTTTTTTTAATCACTAAAGTAATTTGGTGAAATGCTTATTCCAGTACTTGTTGAGTATTTATTCTATAATTTATTTGACTAGTTCCTTTTAGTGAAAATTTAAATTTATACATTTTCACTATATTTATATTTACTTGTACACTTGTATAGGAAGATATTGGTGTGTTAGAGTATGTATGCGTACTTTGTGGACTTTAATCTATCTATCTATCTATTATAATCATCATCTAACCATTTAATTTTCTACCTACCTATGTATCTATCATCTATTATCTCTTCATCATCTGTCTTCTATCACACGCTCTCTATTTATCTATTATCTCTCTGTTTCTCTATTATTTATGTATCTGCCTACTATCTATTACCAAATTATTGTCCAGGAAGGCAGTACTGAGTACTTATATATTTTACCTTGTGTATGCAAAATCTAAATGTAATTACTCTTTTTATTTATTGCCAGTTTGATGGGCAGAAATGTAATTTCCTTATTTAGTTAATATAGATTTAGTAGAAAGCAAGAATTCACATCATTTGTTGTGTCTGTTTCTACAGTTTCTAAGTCTTCAAGACCTTTTCCAGAATTGTGTCATTTATTTTTATTGGTTATTTTATATTTTGCTCTTTATGGCTCATCCTTTTTCCATAAAACTGTTTTAGCTTGTGTGTGTGTATGTGTGTGCGCTTATATCTGTATATTTACCAAATGAAGTTCTGATAAAGAGGATAAATACCAACTCAAGTCATTTTTTCCTGGATGTGTGTAATAATTTTATTAGAAGGGAAAATTATAAGGTTGCCTTTGAATCCACTGTCTCTGTAAAATCAACAAAGATTTCTGTTCCATCATTTCAGTTTTTAACTTTTGCACCTATTAATTGTATTTATCAAGAAGCCAGAGCACAGCCTTTTAAAGTAGAAATCTAGGTAGAATTCTAGTTAGTGAAAACAGATAGAAAACAAAACTACTTCTCATGTGCACCAAACTCTTGAGACTATGTGGCAATTATAAATAAAATAACAAAGTGCAGTGATAGTTGGTGAGCACCACAAGCCAAGAACTTCAGAACCACAGAACTGTTGCTAAAGGTAGCTTAAAACACCCCTACTATCCAACTACGCTTTGTTATTTTATGAAGGGGGGAGTACGTTCCTTACCTTTTTGGTGCAAAGCACTAATTATTATGATAGTTTAGTGTCCATAGAACCTTTCCTTCACGTATTTTTGCTATCCTGTGCATTTTGTTTTGTTTTCCTGTAGCACTGAAGGTGGCGCTCAGGGCCTTATGCGTGTTAAGTGTCTTAGTTGCTTGTCTATCACTGTGCAGAGATACCATGACCAAGGCAACTTAAGAAAGCATTTACTTGGGGCCTTGCTTATAGGTGGAAAGTGTAGCATGTCTCAGCAGTAGCTGAGAGCTTCCATATTATTTGCAAGTTGGAGGTGTGTGTGTGTGTGTGTGTGTGTGTGTGTGAGAGAGAGAGAGAGAGAGAGAGAGAGAGAGAGAGAGAGAGAGAGAGAGAGAGAGAGAGAGAAAAGCCTACCCCCAGCTACACAACTCCTTCACCATTGCCACACCCCCAACAACCCTTTCCAAAACAGTTCCACCCACAAGGAACCAAGTTTTCAAACCCATTAGCCTATGGGGAGCCATTCTCCTTTATTTTACCACCACTTACCTACTGGGATTCAAAGATACCATTTTGAAAAGGGGCCTTGAGTTTTCCTCTGATGCCTATAGCACTTGGGGTGTGTGCTGGGCAGGTCTTCACCTGAAGAGGGTGCTAACATTTCTTCATGACCCCGTTGCCCCTTGCTGAGATGCTGGGATTCCTTCCTGGGCTCACCTCCTTTCATGGCATCATTCCTCCATGGTTCCAGCTCTTTCACGCTTCACACAACTGGAAGCTTTGCCTGGAAGGTTCCTGGAATCCTTTCAAATGTGATATCAAGATATTATCATCCACCACATTCTACATTAAGTAAAATTTTATTATAACTATCTGAAAGAATTATTATAATTGTATTTTCAAATCCTTGGTTATGGGAAACTAATATAATTTATGACTGGCTGCAACTTCCTGACAACCATTGAGCTTACTCAGGGATTTTTGCAAAGAGGAGAAATCTAACATACAAATTGTTTCCTAAATGTAATGAAAGTTTTATGAGCGCTAAATTTAACAATTAATGAAGTTGACATGATTATATGTTTTGTGTACATTTAATTAAGCATTTAGAAATAGCAGATTTTGCAGTTTCCACATTTTGGAGGCCCTTTAAAAGGTCTATTTTCTATGTTCCAATGCCTAGACCTTTTTAGGTATGGTGTCTTTGCTGCCTGATGGAATGAATGCCCTCGGGGGCACGTTAATGGCTTTCACTCCTAGTTTTTGCTGAGAAAGCATATTTATGCATACTCATTGAGAATGATGTAATCACTCAGTGCATTTCACATGTGTAGTGATCAGAGCAGAGGACCCAACACCTTCCTCCTAAAGGAGCCTCTCCTATGCAGGGATGTTGGACTCCTCTGCTCAGTTTGATGGATGTTGTAAGACGTTATGGGGAACAGTGAGGTCACTCTGCTGTAGAAATCTAGAACTGATTCCTCCCGTCATCTGTGTGTTGATGACTCTGTACCCACTTCCTGACTTTATTCTGAGATTGATGTTTTAATTTTCACACACAAGTGGGAACTTATGTGATTTGTCTTTCTATGTCTGGCTTAGTTCTCTTAACAGTGTTTCCAGTTCTATCTGCATTATTGAAAATGACTGGATTTCATCTTATTTATGTTTTTTGGCTAAACATTATCCCACTACATATGCAGAGATATGTGCATATATACACAGATGCATATATATATATACATTTTATGTGTATGCTTATGTACATCTCATATTTTCCTTGTGTTGGTGAGCACCTTGGTTGATGGCATATCTCATGTGCTGCAAAGACACAAGAGGTAGGGGTCTCTCTGATGTAGGAATTTTATCTCTTTGACTATATGACTAGTGGTAAGATTTCAGGACCATAAAATAATTCTGTTTGGAGACTGTAAACATATCTTTTTATATTTTCCATAATGGGTATATTGATGGACATTCTTACTAATATTTTTTTAAACATCTGTTTTCTTTAAGGTGGGTCTCATTCTGTAGGAGTCTGGCTTTGTTATTTATCTTCATGCACTCAATCTCCTGCCTCAGTCTCCTGTGTGCTAAATTGCAGGCCTGTGGCATGGTACCCAGCCTCAAACAGCATTTTATATCTGCATCCTTCTTATGTATCATACCCTCCAGCTGTTTCTTGAAATATAGCCTTGATTTTCAATGCCCGTGAGAGAACATTTTCCTCCTGGGCCTGGATCCTTGGCTCCATGGTGGTGGCAGCCATTGACTCTGCCTTATTGCTAGTCCGTTTGTTACCTTCATGCAGCACTGCTCGGTTGTGCCGGGCTCTTTCCACAGAGACCATCTGACCCTCCATTTGCTGTAATCTGTAGTCTCAACCTTTAGGCTCTCCAGCTCCCTGGCCACTGTGTAGCCACTACCTCGAAGTTTTGCACCCACAGGACAGACATTCTAGCTCCTAAGCTCAAGGCTTGCAGTAGACTCTGAGCTTGCCTGCTTTTCAGAAAACCGTAGTCATTACTCAGAAGTTAGCTTCTTGAGGAACAAGGAAAGAGGTCTTTATACCCGTTCCAATCCAACGCCCATTTCCCACACCATCTTTCCCTGTTATTATCCGCCACTGTACCTCTTGGTATTGGACTTAGGCTTGTAACTTCCTAGTCATTTAGTGCCAGCTTCTAACTCCAGGGATATTTTTCTCTTTTCCTTATTTTCTGTTTCCATCCTTAGATGCCTCCTTATTTCGCTCTCCTCATGTTTGCTTCTTTGCTTTTACTGTCATCTCCTCCTGCCTGGACTAGTTAGTCTCTGCTGGTGCCTCCGGATGTCCTGGCTGTGGCAGCGTTAGTGATGGGCATATTAATCAGCTGGCATTATCAAGAGAGTGTATCCACTGTCACATGTAATTCTGGCAGCAAAGTGAAACATTTTGTATCCATCGTCACACGTAATTCTTCATCGTGGGCACTGATATTCTCTCCATCAAAAACAAAAACAAAAACAAAAACAAAAAAACCCAAAATAACAAGATAGATAAGTAGGCTACTCACTATACTTTAAAAATAATAAATATGCTACCTAGTATAGTTTTAAAATAAAGCACGTGGCAATTTATATGATTCTCCACAAGTTATATAAAATTATTGCCCAGATTATCAATGATTTGATTTAGGATAATTTTCTCTTTATGGTGTAGACAAAGGTGTTTATTTTTTTTTTAAATCATAAGCTATGCTTACAATTTATTTGTGGTGGTGGTGGTGGTGGTGGTGGTGGTGGTGGTTAAATTTGAATTAAAATTTTCTCCTTCCTAGGCTAGAGATAAACAGAATGCCGCCCTCCTGCTGTGTTGAACAGCAGCAGTGGACTGCTAGTATCAAAGGCTTTACAACTGACAGTGTGCTGTGGGCGTGGCAGGGCTATCACTTGCATTTTGGACTCAGAACATTTAAAGCATGTGTTTGTAGGAATGTTAGCCCATAGCTACGTGAGGAGCCTGTGTGTATGGGACCCAACCTCCCCCCAGCCTCACTTCCTCTACTAGATTAATTCATTTCCCATCCACGTGGCCTTTGGCATCTGGGAAAGTAGCCAGGCTTGGGACTGACCTGATGGTGAGCAGATCCAGCAAGGCTGTCTGGCTCTTTACCCACTTCTCTGGACATCTGGCACCAGGATTTACCTCTGTATTGGGGAAAAAAAAAAAAAAAACAACAACAACAACAAAACACACAGCAGCAATTTCCTATTGTTTTGGATTCTAGAGATTTTGGTTTTTTCTTCCTTCTACTTCTAGCTACTTCTCTTCATTTTTCTTTGGTGTCTTGCCATCAGTTGCCCATATTTTACATTCGGAAGCATTGAAAGCTGTGTCCTTCCTCTTATCTCTTCTTTTGGCATTCGTTGGTCATTACACTGATTCCTACCACTACCCTGACTACTTACTTTCATATGTCATTCCTGCTTTTAGACCTGTGTGTGAAAAGGCTTTATGACCTCTCCATCTAACCAAAGCTAAATTTGTGCCCTGCACTTCCAGTTTTGGTTAATGAGTGCCCTAGCAGCTGCTCTGGAGTGCACCCAAATCTCAACTCCATAAGGTAGTCCCATCCATTGTATCTGAGAGCTTTCTGGACCATTTTATTTTAAAAAAAAAAATACTATTTGAGAATTTTATGCAATGCATTTTTATCATATTCGTCTCCATTTCTCCCCCTTAACTCCTGCCCAATCTACCTCCCAACCTCCTTCCCACCCCACCCCCCGCCAAAACAAAAACAAAACCAAAACCAAAAAACTTCATGCACTGTTTTTATTTTTTGGAACCTAAAGTTTAACTGTGTTACCCATTTACTCCTGGAGCATTGTCAACCTCCCTGGAGCCATACCTCACTCTTCCTCCCAGACTAGCAATCCACTAACCATCAGTACCTGCTTTCTTTAAGGATTGGAGCACATAGACTCCTTCCATCTCTAAGCTAGAATTCTGAATGTTGGTTGAACCACTTCCATTGATTTTTACCCTTTCTGTTTGTGATGAACAATTTTGATCATTAGCTGAACTGGATTAAGAAATGTCAAAGAGATTAGTGAAGCACTCCTCTGGCTGTGCCCGTGACTGCATTTCCATACACAGTTGCATCACGAGGCCTCTCATCTAGTGAGTAGATCAATCCACGATGGAGTCATAATGTGGAGAGGTGAAGGGCGAAGGGTGTGAACGGGTGGGAGAAGTGTGCCATGGGCCATGTCCTCGGAGGGCTGTGTTGTGTCCCCATCCCTTTCTGTATGCCTCTTGTCCACCAAGAAATAAACAACTCCCTTTGTCACTCACTCCCACCCACTCATGATGGTCTGCCCAAGTACATGGGGTAAAGAGACCATGGACGGAACTCTAAAACACTCAGTTCAGAAAAACAGTTCTTCATATTAAGTTTTTTCTTTTTTTTTCCTGTAAGGTATTTTGTCAGGAAAAAGAACTTGTTTTCCTATTTCATTGCTCTCCATTCCCACCCAACCTCACAGAGGAGCTGTCTAAATCGCCAAACCCACCACTCAGTGAGCATCGTCTTGCTCAACTCATTCCCGCAGCTATGCCCCACTATTATTATTATTATTATTATTATTATTATTATTATTATTATTATTATTATTATTATTATTATTATGGCTGCCTGCCTCTGCCTCTCTACAGCTTGTGATATATCTATGCAGTACTTCCGCCATATCTGCAACTGTGTTTTTTGCTTTCTTTTGACTCTCACTGCTTCGGGAGGAACCATCCTGCCTTTCATATGTGTACTGCCTTCCTTGTAGTGGCTGTTGACAAATATTCGCTGAGTAAATGTTGTTCTCTATAACTTACTGCTGACTGATGTAGAAAGAGCAATTCCAGTAGCACAGAGGGTCTGGGTGATAACCACATTGAGAGAAAGTGCCTGACCTCAGCAGGTGGAAGTTGCTCCTTCATCGCCATGGTGGATATGCTGGGCTCAGCAAGTCCCCTCCCCCACTTCCCTCCCCGTGTTTCTTCATGGTGCTCTGTTTGCAGCAGGCCAGCCAAGGTCAGAGAGTCACAATCGTTTTTAAAACTATCCTCATATGTTTTCTTGACTCAGCTGAGCTCAGTGCTTTGTGAGGGCCCTTGCATGCATTACGCATCAAGCTTTACACATTGTGGTTATGTGCTGTGGGAAGGTAGAAAAACGGGTACAACCAAAGCCAGGGTTTTCAGTGAGTTGACTTCCTGAAACTACCTCTCAAACATTTTTATCCAGTTTCTAACTCATATCCTATATTTAAGTAATTTTTAAGGACGTCATCTGACATCTGAGAATGACCTATTCTGGGCTGGTATCTTTTCCAGACAACTGGCTCTTATGCTTATGAACAGCAAATATAAATATTGAACCATCTTGATGGAGATCTTTGTGAAATGTGTAAGGGCGGTGTCTTGTCCCCTCTATTCAGAAGATACTGATTTTCTATCCTGTATGACTAAAGTCTTCTCTTTTATTTCTTATCTAACAAGCATTTATTAAAGTCCAGCTATGCGTCAGGCACAGTGTGTATTTGGTATCTTCATTTGCAGATTCGTCAGCACTGAGCTCATTTATACAGTGTGGTTGTTTTGCTGTTGTCTTTTAAATTTGTAGTTTTGAGTGATGATGATGAGTTAGAGTTTCTGCCTAGAGCATCAGATGTGATGAGAAATTCAGGTTGTCACCAGCTCTGTCTGATAAACGCCGAGTCACCATGTCTCAGAGTCCCGTTTAGTCATCCACATGTGGGAGTCCTTCCAAGGAAGAGGAAGAGTTTTTGTTCTTCAAAAGCCGAACTCTACAGGCACTGTAATCTTTCAGCTACAATGGTTACTGATTTTGTTGTACTGTCTGCAATAAGATTTGGGTATTATGTTTTGTTTTTGGGTACATGTGCATGGGTGTGTATATGTGTGTATGTGTGTGTGTTTGTGCGTGTGTGTGCAAGTGCAAGTATATGGAGGCTGGTGTCTCCATCAGTCATTCTCCATATTATTATTATAACCATTGCTATTACTACTATTACTATTACTGATTTCCGAGTCACGGTCTCCTGCTAAATCATTTTGGCTTTCACAGTGAGAATCTCCTGCTATTTGGTAGGAGGAGGCTGGGGCCCTAAACTTTGCCTTATAGCTTGCAGTGCAATATTCCACAAGTAAAAATAATTCCATCTAAGATGCCCAAAGTATATCCGCTGAAAAATAAAAAAGTTCACTTCCATGTTCATTGGCTAATTGAATCTGCGAGTTCTGCTCTGTTCTGGGCATCAGTGCAGCTGCAGACAGGGTTCTCTTCCTCCTCTGCAAACTTTGCATTTGAGTGATTCTGACACACAGATTTTTTTGGGGGGGTTGATTTAGGTATTTGTTGCTGTTGGTTTTGAATAAGGTGTTGAAAATCAATTGCAGGAGTGATCTGGGAGGCTGCCTTCTGTGGGAACTTGCCATCTATAAAAACTCTGTGTCTGAGGGATACGTGTACCTGTAGCATCTGACTGTCTGCACTTCTGAGAAACTAAAGTAGGAAAGCCAGACGTCGAGATGCAGCCTGTACCAACTTCTGGACTTTTACATTAATGATTTGCTCCTCACATGATAAACAGCAGTAATGTTTTGTAAAGTTGGCTCTTAATTTATTATTTCAGAACACCTGAGGCTCACAGTGTTTGAAATATGAACATCTGGGACTCTTATTAAAGATTAAATTAGTAATTGGTGTGTTATAAATGTTTGAACATAGTATTATTTAAGTAAGTGCATTGAACAAACAGAAACAAGAGAATGTCAGAATTTTTTTTTTTTTATGAGAATACTGGTTTTTATTACTCCAAAGCATTCCTCTAAACTTCGTAAAAATCAGCCTCTATTTATTGCTAAGTATATTATGGCAAGTAAATGTGTATCTCAATAAAAAAATTTTTTTATCGTTTTTTGAGACATGGTTTCTCTGTGTAGCCTTGACTGTCCCGGACTCACTTTGTAGACCAGGCTGGCCTCGATCTCACAGCAATCCGCCTGCCTATGCCTCCCGAGTGCTGGGATTAAAGGCGTGCGCCACCACGCCTGGCTCTCATTTAAAATTTTTATGATGGCTCTGCAAAGTTGATACATATACTGATATTTGCCTTAAAGAATAATTTTATTAGTCTGTGTTAGTAACAAAAGATAATAGATTTCATCATGGCATCTTAATACAGTCATATAATATATTTTGGTCAGAGTCTTCTGGCCTTGGGCTCTGGCTTTTCTGCTCACCTTCCATTCTTTTCCTGATGCCAAGCTTCTTGCTCTGCATGTCCCAGCTCAGTGTAGTCTGTTTCCTATTGATCATCATCCTACACAGATAATTTTCCCTGTGCCTCTAGTGCTGCCTACCGAGAATCAGTAGGTTCAAATGAAAGAATCCCAACATTCCCGCCTTCCCTCCCTTAGATATGCAAGCCTCGAGCCAAAATTTACCATTGTTAGCCACTGCAAAGTGTTCTGTGTCCTAGCCCAGTGAGACTTTTATAGCAGCTCTGCAACAATAAATCATTTTAGTTGCCCTACCAAATGCTCCTGTAGTCACAGGGCCCCTGCCTGGAACTTACAAAGAGTCCTCTCAATGGTAGCGACCAGTATACACTCTACCTACAGTGATTATTCTCTTGTGACTTCATGGAACTCATAAGATGTGCATCGCATGTGATCATGTCTGCCCTCCAACAGGAGCAATATTTGGTTTCCTTGACAACCAAATACGAGAATAGACCATGGGTTTTCATTGCAGTCTACAGTCCCTCCTTACCAAAGCACTGACAAGAACTCTTTCCCAGGAACCCTGGGGAAATTGCTTCTGAATGGATGTCATCCACTGCTGCTCTGTAATGTCCATGCTCTTTAAAAATGTAAACCAATTTTGAATATCCATTACATACTCCAGATTTTATCAGTAATTTGATTTTGATTTGGGCCTGTACGAAGTATGTTTTAATATTCCCTCTATGTGTTTTGTATTTTGGTATCTCCCCTAAGGCCAGTGATGATGGGGCCATTGAAAGGAAAAGCCTCATCTTCTTTGGGACCCAAATGTAAAATAAATGTCATTTCATGTGCTACACAAGGAAGCTTTCTCCAGGTCACAGCAGCTTGGGGCACTGCAGCATAAGCGAACTTCTTGTGTCCTCACATGGGCGATGTCTACCAAACCCCGGTGGTGGCTTTTTATCTGGGACTTCTGTTCTCAATGTTCTGCTAGAAGATGCTGAGTATTCCAAAAGGAAGTTCTGCTCTGATTCACAAAACACCAAGCAGATTCGTTTTCTCTTTACAGGAAGCCTGGTGGCCCATAACGCGTCTATTACGCATTTCTTACCATGGCTTCTGTGGCTCTGCTTAACTTGGTTCCAACTCACCTTCACTTTGTTTTTCAAATACCTCTTATGTGAAACCTATTCTTGGATGTGTGGATTCTTTGCCTGTCTATGCTTTCTGCCTTCTGTCCTTGCCTTTGAGCACATTCTTGCTTATCTAGCTTTTTCCCTTCTTCCCTGCTGGCAGCCCTTGATTGCTGGAGTCCTGCTGCCTTTGAGTCTCTCTAGGCAACCATGTCCTTTGTGTGGCTTCCCTTGAATTTCCCCTTGAAATAGAATCGCTGTCATGTTCATGCTCATAACATCTTATTTTTGCCGGTTCCTTCCTGGTGATACCTAATTGCCAACATGTACCTTCAGGGTGGCACTTTCCTCAGAGATCCGTTGCATCTCTCTTGGCAATTCATGGAATTCTATGCAAATTTATGAGAAGAATTATGAAGTGTTTGTTGAAAGAACGACAGTCATTGAGTTAACAGCAGCAGCAACAACAACAGCAACAAAACTTTATTAAAGCCAATGATTTCTTGCTAAATTAGACATGTTCTAAGCTTGCCTTTCACAAGTAATATTTCTTCAGCAGGAGCCCACCTACTGTCATTATCTGGGAACAATGCACATGTCATCCTTAATGTTATCTGATAGTGCCTAGGGCTTTACCAAGAGCAGAGAATCCCTTGTGCTCATCTCTGAAATTGTCTTGACACAGCTGGCAATAGCTTATGGCTGCCCAGTGAGTCTGAATGCTTCTGTTAAGGGACTGCTGCTTGTTAAGGGGCCTGGGGACAACTCCTCTAGTTAATTCTGTAGGATAAACAGGATGTGTATGGAATATACAGGATGTGTAGATTATTAACATATGTCACGTGACATAGCACCACGACTAGGCACTCATTGAAAATTGGATGTAGTTACACTCTCCCTGGCAATATTTTTTTTTTTAAATGTAAGACAGGATGGAACTTAAGATATTTTAAGTTGGAGATAAAATTCACTAGAGTTTTGATTTTTGTAAAGACAATGGAAAACTTAATGAGGGACCAAGAAGAGGTCTCTTTTTACCCCTTATCTCAGGCCCTTTGCCATGATTTTCTCTAAATAGATTACTTCACACCTCTGGCCAGATGAGAGATGGCTCCATGGTTAAGAGATGTACTAATACCTACAACTGCCAGTAACTCTGGCTCCAGAGGGATTTGAGACCTCTAGACTCCTTAGCTCTTCAGGTACCTACAATCTCTCTTTCTCTCTCTCTCTCTCTCTCTCTCTCTCTCTCTCTCTCTCTCTCTCTCTCTCTCTCTCTCTCTCCCTCCCTCCAGCAAAAAGAGATGACCCTAGGCTTATTATTATTATTATTATTATTATTATTATTATTATTATTATTATTATTAGTTTACTTATTACTTAGTTATTATTAACTGTAAGAAGGGTTGGTTGGGTTTTTTTTGGGGGGGGGGGTAAAGTTAAAAGCGAGGAGGCCATGCTCACCCTATGTCTGTGGGTATCCCTGGGTCCAATGCCTGGATTCTTTCTCCTTCCATGCTGAGGCCACTGGGGTCTATGGTCTTGGTGACCCATCCCACCGACATGTAAACTGGCTTCAATAATGCTGCTTCAGAATGGAAATTTTACTCAGCATGTAACATCCCTTCGTCTGTTCCCTCCCATTGCAGGTTGCCACATTAGGGCTCCACCCTCAGTCTCAGACTCTGAGAGCCATGTACCTTGCGTCCTTAGAGTGCTCCAGTGTCTGTGTTCTCCATGAATGGCTCGCTGCATTTCGCTTAGTGACTCAGTATACTTAAGGTCACTTCATGTCATAGCTTATATCACAAACTCCTTTTTTTGAGGCTAAACGTATGATTACGTGAATTCATTCTTCTAGCTATGTGCCTCTGGGATGCCTTTCCATGCTTCTGTAACTATGAATAAAACTGTTCCACACAAGCTGTACCAGTACCTAACTCTGAAAGGCTTGCTCTGAGTCCTTTAGATTCAAAACATGCAGTATGGCATTTCTGGGTGGTAGGGTCTTTGTTTTGAGTGTTTTTGAAGAGTATTTCTGCAGTACCTGCACTGTTTTATATTCCCAGCAAAGCACAGGGGTTCAAATATTTCTACATCTTTGGAAATACCATTTTTTTTTTGCTTATTTAAAAATACCTATGTTAATGAGCTTGTAGTTTTGGTTTGTATTTTCCTGGTGATTGGTGTATAGGCTAATTACACATCATCTTTGTAAACAGCTCCTCAGGTCCCTTTGCTGCCATTTTCCCATCTTTGTTTTTGCCGGTTTCCTGCATATACACAATCTATTGTGATTGTATTCACTCTGTGACCCTCTGGTGGCTCCCTTTCTTTCCCTCTGAACCCCTCTTTCCACTCGTGACTTCATCATTTCTCAGTTACATCATCAGAGAAAAATGATTCCTCCAAGAAACCACTAACAGTCCTTAGTGCCTCAGGAAAGGATGGGACATCTCTTCTATCAGTGGTGGGCACTTGAACACAGTCTTCGGCAGCTTTCCACAGCTGCTGCGAGCTCGCTGTTGCAGTGGCAATGGGATGTTTGCACGACAGTGTGTCATGATGCCCTTTCCCATTGTCTGGCTCTTAAATTCCTTCTTCTCTGTCTCCTACAGTGTTCCCTGGGACTTGTGTGTGCGCGTGCGTGTACGTGTGTGTGTGTGTGCACATGTGTGTGTAAGCATGATATAGATGTCATGTTTAAGGCTAAGTGCTTATCACTTATTCTCAGTATTTTGACCAAATATGAGTCTCTATATTAACTGCTAACCTCTCCAAAAGAAATCTCCTTGCCCCACTCTGAGAGTTGCATTGCTGCTCTAACGGCATAAACGTAATCATTTAGAAGACAGCTTGTTAATTTAGGTAAACAGCAGAAGTATGTCCCCTTTGGGCTCATGGCTTCCAGCTATATGCTTTTAAAAATCACATTTTTAAATTTATTGTAGATGTGCATATAACACACACCTGGTGATTAGAGGAGATTGTGGAAATCTGTTCTCTGCTGTCACCATATGTGTCCTGGGGATCACACTCAGGTCCTTAGTCTTGGCATCCAACAATAGATTATAATGCCAGCCCCTGTCATGGGCCAGTCATATGTCCCTGCCTGTGGAGTGGCTCTCAAAGCAAATCATAAATCAGTTTGATATCCTCCAAACAGACATGGTACCACTGCACCAGAGAACGCATCTTGTCCTCAGTTGTGTGAGATTGTGGATGAATGTTTTCCCACTGCGTTCCAACACCACAGAAGAAGGCAGTCTTGTAATCAAGGTGCATGTTGCCTCCTGCAATCAAGAAGTGCTTGAGTGGGCAGCCAAGGGAAAAGGTGATAGCATGCTTCCCTCTGAGAACTCTCTAGTTAACAGCTCTTCAGAGGCTAGCACCCAAGCTACTAGATTCTTGAATTAATGCCTGTGACTTCTAGGGTCTGCATTATCTACCCATGGAAACTACTTGTGCCCCATGCTCTATTGTGCTTTTCACTTTATAAGATAGTGGGTTTGTATATGCCATTTTGATACAGCCTGACATGCCCCATCCTTCTACCTAGTCCTGTATAAGCCTTTTTCTGCCTAGCTCTCCTCACTCTTTCATATTTCCTGTGTTTCTATCTCTCCTTTAGTGCGCCCCCACCATGGCCCCTTTCCTGCTTTTCAATGTCTATAGACACATTTAAATACAGGAATTTAAATATGTGACGCCAGGTTTCAAACAAGAGATAGCATATCGTGTTTGTCTCTGGGTCTGTGTTATATCACTCAGTATACTTTCTACTCCTGTCCATATTCCTGAAAATTTCAGAGTTAGGGTTTATTTTATGGCTGTAGAGAATTATATCATGTGTGGGTATTGGATTTTCATCACCCGTTCATCAGTTGGTGGACATTTAGGGTGATTTCATTTCCTAGCAATTGTAAACACAGCGCCAATGAACACAGATGTTCTGATATCATGTTAAAAAAAAATCAGGTTGCTTGCATTTTTGCTCAATTTTTTTTAAGTTTTAATATTTCTGATGCCTTTTACATGTTAGGCAAATGCTCTGTACCTAAGTAATTTCCCGGTAATTGACTTGCCACTGAGAGGTAGCCTTGTGCTTTACTAAGTGGGATTTGAAAGCAGGAATTAGCCTTCCAGTTTGTTCTGCAAGTTTGCTTTTGTCTCTTGAGTTTGTATGAACTTTAGGATGTTTTTTTTTTCTACTTGTGCCAAAATACCTCTGAGATTTGGATAGAAGAGGCAGCTCTGAAAGGCTGTAGATTGCAGAGTGTGTTGACATCTTGATATTCCTAAATATTCTAATGTGTAAACTATGCTAACAGCCACATTTGTTTATGTCTCTAACTTCTTTCATTTGTGTTTCATAGGATCCATCATACAAGTTTTTTTTTCTTCTTGGTTACTGTATTTTGAAGCTTCTATATGGAGTTAGTTTCATATTGTTCATTGTTAGTGCTTAGAAATGTAGCTAAATTTATTTATTGACTTTGTGTCTTGGGACTTTGTTGAAGTTGGTTGATAATTCTAAGGGTTCTTATGGTTATTTTATAAAGTATCAGCTGAAGGCAGAAGTACTTTTACTTCTTTTTCAATTGTGTGATTTGATTTATTTTTCTTGCCTAATGTCTTGGGCTGTAATTTGTAGATCTATCCTGAGTCAGAATGATGAGAATGGTATAAGATATGATTCTTCTTCCTCTGTTTTTTCCCCAGACATTATTAGTGTTATTTACCAGTCTTCCCTCCTTCTCCCTTTGTCCTTGTCCTCTTTCCCCAACTAAAGCTTTGCCAGTTTTTCCCATCTTCCACTCCATGCCACTTGTATAGTCCTGAAGCCCTTGCTGGAGCTTCCTCCTGCCCACCCCACCATCATGGTCAGACGAGAGAGGATATGCAGCATTTGTCCTTCTGAGTCTGGGTCACCTCGCTGAATAAAATGCTGTCTTTTTCCATCTCTTTACCACATTTTCCATATCCGCTTACTGACTGGAGAGCATTTAGGCTGCTTCTTTTTCCTCGTTATTGTGACTAGAGAAGCAATGAACATGGCTGGGCATGTATCTGTGGAGGAGGGCGTCGAGCTTTGGGCATATGCCAAGGAGCGATACATCTGGGTCAGCTGGTAGATTTATTTTAGCTTCTGAGGATACTAACTTCTATAATGGCTGCACCAGTTTCCAAAACCATCAACAGTGAGTGAGTATTAATTTTTGTTCAAGGTAATGGATACTGTCTAATTTCTTCCAGCGGTGAACATATAATTTTCCCAGCACCATTTGTTGAAGCTACTATCTTGTCTCCAGTTAATGTTTTGGTTTCTGTCAAATAGCAAATGGCTATAATTATGCATCTGTATGTTGGGGTCTTTTATTTTGTTCTATCGGCTCACATGTCCTTTTTTGTTGCAGTACCATACTGTTTTTATTACTAGCACTCTATAACATATTTTGAATGGTAATCTCTCTAACATTGTAACTCAGGATTACTGTGACTACCTGTGGTCTTCTGGTAGAATGATCATTTTCATAATATTATTTCTATCATCATTAGTAAAAATTTAAGTCATCAGTGGTAGTTGGTTTTATCTTTTGGAATTATTGAAACAGAAAGACCACTCTATTGGGTGGTAGGCTGCTGCAGATTGAATCCAGTGCTTCATACATAGGAAGCACACATGTTACTATTGAACACTATTTTCTGCCCAACACAGATATATTTTTGCAATATATTTTAAGGTGCCAGCCCTTAAATCTGGGAAAGATTTTACAGGGAAAATATTCATGAGTTCATGATTATGGGCTTTTATTCGTGGGTAAGTGTGACAAATGTTCAGTTTGCATTTCTATTATTATGGATTATCTCTTTTGAGTTCATGTTAAAATATAATGTACTCACATCATGTGAAATTAAAGTTGAACCTTCTGTGATTTGCAGGTCTGCATATTTTAAACATAATTATGGTCATTCAAATACATTACTCTTTATACATGGTCAATCACATTCTAACTAATGCCAAATGCTTTAATTTAAAATATCGAACTTCCAAGAAAGTAACATACAAAAGAAACACTAAAATGAACTATTTCGCTATTGTTGCTTTGGATACTTTTGGAGCATTTAGTTTGTAATAAAAGCACGTGGATAATGAATCACAGTATGTTTGTTTATAATTTAACATGGTCAAAAGTAAATATTTACGTGGATAACAAAGTTTTAATAGTAGTTTTAAAACCTTACTAATATAAAATACAAATCCTCTCAACAACATTTACTTATCTTAGCCTAAAGGTCTGAAATTATGCCCAGATCACTATTGTAGGTATTGCATAAACAGAGGTGATTTGCTGTGCTGCAAAAGATATATGCCCCCCTATTCAGAATACAGAATCTTCTCTGCCTGGCTAAGTACATCATTTCTCAACTCTTCTTCTTACCTTTATATGGGTCATGACACTAGTTCATAAGCTCTTAAAAAGACAGCATGCAACAGCAAACAGATGTGTGGTGTCTTTATACAATGAATGTATACAGTATACATTATATGTTGTACGGTACATTATATTTGCTATAAATTTCATTTATACAATGAAATACTATTCAGCAGTGCCAGGGAAGGAACTACTGATTCATGTGGCAATATGGGCAGAGCTTAGAATATGGAAGGGTGCATATTGGAGAGTTCCATTCGTGTAAAATATAATATACAAACAGTAATCTATGGTGGTAAAAATCATAAAGGAGTTGCCCGGGATGCTGTGGTGAATCAACTAGACAAAAGCCCTAAAATTTGTCTGAGTGGGAGCAATGTTTGGTGTCTTCTTCCAAATGCTGACTTAAACAGATACAATAATTACCAAGGTCATTGACTTCGAGCCTCAAAGTTGAGCTGTGTGTGCTCATATATGTGTGTGTGTGTTGTACTAGACCTCAAGGGAATATGGCTTCTTGAGTTTTTCTTCTGCATTTTCATCCAGAAGCAAATTTGTCCTCTGGGAGTCATTTGGTTATATATGGAGATATTTTTGTTATATTCTGGGTGCTTAGGCAGTTTTGCTTGTAAACATGTTCTAGAATGTCCATAGTGCTCAGGCTGAGAAGTCATGTTTTAGCTGACTGCAAAGGGTCTAGACCCTAGCAAAGGCTGGACCCACAGGATGGATGGGCTATAGTCATCAGTGTTAAGCGTTGTCTGTTTTGGAATGCATTTCTATTATGTAAAGACACTGAGACGTCAGGTTTTGTTTCAGTAGCTAGTATTATTATAACTAATATATTTGATTTTTAGGATGGTGAAACCAAGAATAATATTTACTGCAGTGTCCTCTTCCCTGGGAGATATAACTGAAATTTATCTTAACTGTTGATATAAAGCAAAACTGTGCTTCCTCTAAAGCATTATTGTTAGTCCTATCTCATGGACACTGTCAGTTTTATGACTTACTGATTTCCCTCATGATTTAAATCATAGACCACTTAGGACTTATATTTGTAGGTGGTGCTGATAAGCAACTCTTCAGAAACATCTGGCTTGCACTGTATCCTGGCTTCTTCCCTTTGTTTTAGTGCTTTGCCTTGCCACCAACTCTATGACTATTTATTTCCCTTTTGCTATTTAACTTTTTAAGGCTAGATCACCTTCTTTGTGTAAAAAAAAATGTAGCTTATAAATAAAAAAGTATAAATGAAATATTTATTCAAATACTCAGTGTTCTTTTATTCAAGCTTTTGAATTAGTAATGATTTTTGTATCATAGACCTTGAAGGGATTTTCGTCTTAGCCTCTTAAGTTTGAGAGAGATAAAATGCTGCATTCAAGTTCACAGCGATAATTCATGGAATAGTTTTATTTCTGAAACATAAAGTGTTTGCTTTTATACATATGTACATACATGTATGCATAAGGTATTTTAATAGGGAGTTAAACTTGCTCACTACTGATTGAAATGCCTGGTGACTTGTACATTATCCTTTTATGATAAAGTGGGATCATGCCAATCTATGAGAAACATTGCTAAATCCAGCCTATGAGCATCCTTTTCACGGAGCCCACAGTTTGTTCAAGTAACTACTATTTTCTGATAAGCCATAGGCTTCAGGAGGAAGGGAAGGAGGGAGGGAGGGAGGGAGGGAGAGAGAGAGAGAGAGAGAGAGAGAGAGAGAGAGAGAGAGAGAGAGAGAGAGAGAGAGATCAGCACCACTGTCAACGTCAGGCAGGTTTGTAAAGCCAGTGGCCCTTATCTTCTCAGTAGAAATGGCATTAGTGTGTGGGTCTATGGTGTTGTCCGTGCAGTGGGATACAGGAACTATAAACTCAAGGTGTGTTTGGGAATTTGGGGAATGGTTTTGCTTATTCTTCAGAACGAAAGAGGAGAGATGATGGCTCTATTATGTCTGTGTAGATAGACACAGCCACCATAAGGCCACTAACAGTCAACTCGAAGAACAAACCACTCAGGCTCAGGCCCATAGGCACAGGAGTCGAAAACAATCAAGGTGCTTTGCCAAGCTACAGCCACAACTCACCCTTTACCCAATGGACCTTTCTACTTACTGTATTGTTAAATGGAATCTTTGAGCTAGCTGACTTGGTGTCTTTGGTGCAAGTGAAAGTACCCTTCTAAAACGCTTTCTTCCACATCTCTGTAGGGAAGATGGGTTTGAGGCTTCTGTCTCATGACTATATGTGTCCAGTTTGAAGTATGGACTCCAGAAATGGAGAGCAAGCCTTCATCTTAGAACACCCCAAGACCCCTCCATACTAACTAGCCCAAGACATGATTGGCAAAGCTTTCCTGTAAGAAGGAAATTAGGATTTTAGATGTTGTCAACCACATCGGACTTTTTTTTGCCATCCCTCTGCCTCCCCCACTCTGTTTTTGTACTGCCAGAGCAGCTGCAGACAGTCTGGAAGTGGACCAGCATGAATCGGATCCAATAAAGCCTTGTTTCCAAAAAGCAGACATCGGCCAGATGTGGGCTGTCTATATTTTGATGACCCTACCTCTTTTATATAGAATGTGCTTACAACTGGTGGCAGAAAAACTCGAGACACAGAGCAGGTGCTTGGGAGACTAGTTGCCTGCATCTTTCCCCAGCCACTTACATTGGCTCCCCTCTAGTGAAAGAGCTGCTTCTACGGAAAGATGACAGGAAGGTCAAAGGGTCAAGAGTTGCTTGGTTACAGCAACGATGAATGTGAAAACATATCTGGACCGGACTTACTCCAGTCCATCTGCCTTTCTTCACACAAATATCCTTGACCAAGTAAGAAGCAATGCCTTTAGACCTCAATGTTTCCATAAAAACAGGAGGGTCTGTACAAGAAACCTCTAACTGGGAGGGAACTTCTGCTTCATGCTTATTCGGGCTTCTCCTTGCAGTGTTAATAAACTGTGTCAAACAATATGGAAACCATGTCACTAATAAATTGACTTGGAGAGTAACAATGAGTGTTGCTACTGAAGATTACATGGCATAGCACTGTCAGAGGATCCTGGGTTAGATGGTGCAGTGATGGCATGGCAGGGGAGCAGCAGGATGTTTATAGCACTATTCCCAAGTCCTTTCCCATCTCACTTCCCCCGTGTTTTAAAATGCGGCAGTCTCCGCAAAAGTGGGTTGCAATGAAGTCATGCTTCCGGTATTCCCTAAGTGAAGATGAGTCCCCTGGAGAGCACCTAGTGGGTTGCTTGCATCCTCCCTGACAGCTGCTGAGGAACAGCCCTGTGTGTACACCTTTGCCTAAGCATTTCCCTTCCAATACTGCTCTTTGAAGCCCATGTAGGAAACGAACATACAAATATATGCTACTGTGAGACACATCTGTCCAGAGTATCCTGATTAACATAGAAGAAAAAAAAAAAAAACTGCAACAGAGCAAAAGAAACCACCTGAAGATGACAACTTGGCCTGGTTTCTAATTTTGTGCTGTGTCTTCTGTGGGGATGAACAAACGCGGCATCTACAGAGACATGAATTCCCTGAGCTCTCCCTAGTCATCACCGCTTGCTCCTTAATGGGAAGACCTGGGATTTGAAGCTGATGCCGGCTGCCTTAGTGGGAAGAAACACTTATAGGCATCTGAGGGCATGCAGCTAGAAGGCCTGGTGATTTTAAAATGGCTCCCTTCTCGATTGTGCTCCCTGTGGTCTGGCTGCTAAGCCAGCGGGCATTCTGTAGCAAAGTAGTCGTATAGGAAGTGGATGGTGGAAAAGGCGTCATTATTCCATTATCGGTGGAAAATGTAATGAGTTGAGTGTTTGCCTCTGAGGCAGAGACACATGTGCACCAGTGGGGACACTCGTGGAAGAGATGTGTGGATGTAGCCATGGCAGCAGGTCATGGCCTCCACTGGTGTGCCTCCTGTATTCTACCCTCCTTCTACCAATGCTCCTGGGCAGAGAGAATTGGTTGCTGGTGGTACAAAAATTTGGCCTTTTTTTCTGGGGCGTACATCAGATTGTTTCATTCTTACATTTTGAGAGTAGTTTGAACATGAATTTATCATATTTGATAGCAGTTTAATTAAGGCCGTGGTTATGGCTCCTTAGTTGAGTGGAGAGTAGGGTCTGACTTTCACACAAACTCTGGTGCCCCATATTTGACCACGTCCCCTGGATGGAGAGGTCTGGTGGCACTCAGAGGAAAGATAGCAGGATACCAAGAAGAGACTTGATACCCTATGAGCATATACAGGGCAGGAGGTCCCACTCAGTTACGTCATAGGGGAGGGGAGTAAGGGGAGAATGGGAGGGAGGGATGAATGAGAGGATAGAAGGGATGGGATAACAATTGAGATGTAATATGAATAAATTAATAAAATATATTAAAAAAAGAATTTCAAAGTCTACACAACTTAGAGAGCATGGCAAAAGAAGAGGTAAATACATGGTGGAGGCATGGGATGCTTGTGATTTATTTTGTATTTATTGTGTTAGAAATACAACCCCCACCCAAACGCTGAAGGGTCTAAGATGTGGTGGTCTGGTTTGTCTACAAGCTAAAGCTTTGTGATGTAAGGACTCTCTCTGCACTTAAGAGAAAAATAGTTTTGTAAGACCGTTTCTGCTCTGCACCTGTGCCCAGCTTCCCAGTGTTGACCACCCCCCTTTATGTGGATCATGCCAGCTATGAGGAGAGAGGTGTTCATAAGAGTCTATATCTGGCCTGTGACCTTGCTGGCCTTACCTGTCTTCATTTTCTTGTAACCCGAGTGAGTAATTACAGCCAGTGGGGGGGAGTAAAGCCAGATTTTCTGGCTAGTGGCTGCTCTAGCCTGTGCCCACACTGGCTGTTACAAATCTTCATAGAAAACTCAAAGTATGCCTTATTAGAAAAACAGGAGGTGATCTTTGGGTGGACCGTGGCTGCCTGTCCTGTTCACATTAGTAATACTGCAGATGAGCACTGTCACTAGTAGCAATCTCTGAGGGTGAAACTGCTTTTCTTTGGGTCATTGAAGTAACCTAATTAGGCTGAGATTTTTTTCTAACAAGTCTGAGACTAACTGATGTGCTTCAGCTGCACAGGGTGGTGTACACCTGATACTCCAAACTTAGTGGGAAGGGAGCCAGGCAGGATGATTGCGAATTCCGGGTCAGCATGAGCCGCATAGAGAATTCTAGGTCAGCCTGCAGGTCTCAGCCAGACTGAGAACTTGTTTTAAGAGCCAAAAATAATAAGTTATAAAATAAAAATAATAAGTAAATAGTATGCCCAAGAAATCAGAAAGTAGGTTTGTTATAAACACCTTCATAACTGATTTGCAATTAAATAGAGACACACCCGTTGTTGACCTGACCTTGCATAGAGGAGGCATAGATCATCCAATGGTTCATCAGTCATAGTGCAGAGAACATCACAGACCTTGTCCAGAAATTACCATCTAGACTGAACTTGCTTTGGGGACGGAGAGGGCTGCTGCTGAATATGAAGTATATATATCTGCCTCAGGCAGAGCGGGTACCAAAGCGTTTGGGGACCCTTCTGCAGTTTCCCATAATACACTGAAGGAGAACCCCTGGGTTCATTTCTGGGCCTGACCCATTTCTCCCCTGAGTGGTCATTTGGGTGAAGTGCTTCACGACTTGGCGGTTTGTCTTCCCCGTGGCTGCAGAGTATTCTAGGCCAGTGCTGCAGTGGGGGAGTTGGGCAATGTGTGAGAGATTTTGAAGAGTTCCATCTCAAACAGGAAGGGGAACTGAGGAAAGGGAATTCAGGAAGCTATTTTTCTGTCTTCTCAGAGAACTCTTCTATCAAGCAGACCTGGTGCCAACTCTGTAGATGGCTGCTCAAAGCTTGGCCCTTTGCTGGAAGCTTTGCATGTATGTGTCTATATATACGTCTCTGTTTTTTATGTATATGTCTCTCTCACGCTCATGGAGGTTATTGGAAGAAGATGAGCTGGGAGAGGAAAGCGTGTGCAATTCCTACAGAGCAGAAAATCTCCAAGAAGCTGCTGTCAAAATCTCCCTGTGAAATCAGTGGATCTTTCTTTTTTTTTCTCTTTTCTTTTTACTTTTTATTTTATGTGCATTGGTGTTTTGGCTGCATGCATATCTGTGAGAGTGTTGGATCCCTTGAAACTGGAGTTAGAAACAGCTGCCGTGTGGGTGCTGGGAATTTTGAACCCAGATCCTCTGGAAGAGCAGCCTGTGCTCCTAACTGCTGAGCCATCTCTCCAATAGACCTTTCTTTCCCCTTCTCCCACAGAGCCTTCTTATGGTTGCCTTTGGGTAACCTTGGCACATTTTTTAATTAAAATGTTTTAAAAATCTATTTGATTGACATATACTCTTGTATATAGTTAATAGGCATGGTATGGTGTCTTTTATGAATGTATATAATAGATAAAGATCCATCAGCTAGTTAGCTTAGAGACATCTATCCTTCTTTTGCAGTGAGTGTATCCCCGTTCCTGTCTCCCGTCCCTGAATTTGGTATCTATTGCATCAGTTCATCATAGCCAGAGGATAAAAGAGTCAACATCAATATCCATCACTGGACAAACAGATAAAGAGAACGCTTTCTATAAAAATGACTAGGTGCACTTATATAAATTATTTGTTCTAGCTATCTTGAGAGCGTTGTTATAAAGAGTTTCCTTCAGAATGTTGGTTTTTAGCTACAGGACTAGGGATCTGGAGGGAATTGCTAACTTGCCCAGTTCATCTGCAGATGATTTCTTTCTCTAGCTCTCAGCTCACCCACGAGGAGAGGGGGGGTGTCGGTGTCTGGATGGGGCCCACCTCAGCCCCAAGGCCACGTGGTGGTGACATTGTGACTTAGCTGGCCTCTGCAGCAGGGAGCACTCTGTATTTGGAGCAGAACTGCCAACAGTTAGGGAATATGGGGTGCTGGGGTAGTTAATTAGCAGCTATTTATAAGTGCCTGTTCTATATGAAGTTCTAATCTAGAAGTTGGCAAGCAGAAGAAAAGAGCTAAAAAACAAAATGCTAAATGCAACGCACTGTCTTGGATTAGCTCCTGGAGTAGAGAAAAAGCATTAGTGAGAAACTGTTTATGTCTGAATAAAGACTAGAGCCACGACAGTCTTGCCACAGTGCTTGGCTCTCAGTTTTGACAAGTGCAGCCCAGTCTTATAGGATGTTTATGTTAGGAAAAACAGAGCGGAGGGTCTGCGGAGCCATTGCTTTATAGCACTGCAACAACTTCTGTCTTAAAATTATCCTAAAACAGAAATTACATCAAAACAATACCAGAAATGTTCAGAGCCCTGCACTTGGGCAAAGTGAGAGTTCCTGTTGCGAGATTCTTTGAGGTTTTAACTCCTATGTAGTTTTTGAGGGGAAAAGTATTTTTACTGACTTTGCATATATAACAGTGTAAGGTGTTATTTTGTTGGATTGATTCAGAAGGAGCAGTGACTGTGATTCTCTGTGATCTTTTTATACCATCTGTCTCAGAGACCACGTACTAATTAAATGGCAAGTGGCATTCTCAGCAACTTTCCATCTAGTCCTTTCTGATCAGGACTTACGGGCCTTCGGTGTGTGCAAGGTTTAATACCGAAATGCTATTCCATCCTGTTGGGAAAAGATGGTATTACAGAGCAATCACAGATAAAATTACAGGATTATAAGAGAGAGAGAGAGAGAGAGAGAGAGAGAGAGAGAGAGAGAGAGAGAGAGAGAGAGAGAGAGAGAGAGAGAGAGAGCGCATGTTTCAGCTCTTCTTTTGTTGCAGAGAAATGCTCAGGACTTTTCTTAGGATGGTACTAATGCGCAGAGGTTAGTTTGCCCGTGAAACAGTTTCATGGTGACAGTATGCTGGCAGTGAAGGGATCAAGAGGCTGAAGACTAGCACATGTGATCCCTCCCCAGGCTGCACTGATGGCATTTTTAGCGACAGGGTTGCGTCTTAGTCTGACCAGGAGGGTCAATGGGAAATAAGCCTCGGTAAATGTTAACTTCTGAAGGGTGACCCGTGTTTTGAAATCCTGTACAGAAAAGAGCAGGTGAGGTCAGTGTTCCATCAAGCTGACTTCCTCCTAGCAGAGGGAGGTGGGGTTAGAGAAGCCACTCCCACGCCACTCCCACGCCACTCCCACCCCCACTCCCCATCCCAACCTAGGGCTCTCCTGGCACTGCACAGAATCTCCTGGAGGGCTCATTCATGCTCATCATCCATGATGCAGCAGGTCTGATATGAGTCCCTGGACATTTGCATTTCTACCAATCCCCTGATACCCCTGAGGTTGCAGATCTGGATATCACATTTTGAGAATCTAGGCATTGTTTTTTTTTTTTTTTTTCAGTGTGCATAGAGAATCTAGTGGAGATTTCAGTTTTGTCTTAAAATTTTCATTTTGTGTTTTAAAACCCCCTTTATTAATTTTCTATCTTTTCCTTACATCTGAGCCATACATTTTTACGTATAATATTTTATATATAGAATAGCCTTCTATAAAAATGGCAGGGGGGAGATTTCTTCCCTTTCTGATTGGCTACTCTGTGGAGAGCAGAGGACCTGTAACCTACTGTAGGAGTAAAAAAGACAGAAAGCCACAGACATTTCCAGGTTGGGGTAGAAAACATCTTTGTTGATGCTTTGATGTTTCTCTTTGTGGCTTGTAGGGTCCATGTATTTTCACCCTGCAGTATATATGACACCATCAGGGCGTGTAAATGAATGCACACAGGACCCTGCTGACCAAAGATCTAGCTCAGATCACTGATATGGGCCACCCTGCAGTTCCACTTAGTAAAGACAGCTCTAGATCTGTTGTGTGAATTGCTGGATTTAATGTCAAGAAACTGGACTGGAATATCACTGAAAAAGCCATTGCAAACTTCACAAGATATAGAAAGACTTGTTCACTTAAAAAAAAAACTTTAAAATAAACGTTTCTCTTTTTTTTAAGTATATACAGTATGAAATATTTACACTATTTAGGACAAAAGTAATTTTCATAATGATATGTGCATATATATTTTATTGTTGATGGTTAGGGGCATCTCTTCCATTTTGTTTTCGTATATGCATAAATAAAACGCATGCATATGTGCTAACACTGGTTTTGTATGTGACATTAGATGGATTCTGCCTACTGCCTGGGTTTGGTTTTGCACCTTTCAGGGAAAATGCTGATAGCTTTGCCATTCCCTACAAGAATCTGCTGGAGATGCACCCTACATTCCCCTCCCCCCTACATTCCAGTCTGTCTAGCCCCACCTTCCACTCACGTGCCCCACCCCCAAATTCCACCACCCCTGTTCCAGTGGCCTCTGTACCTCATTGCAGGCCTGCACCCCGCTGTCTAACTTCAGCAGCCTTCAGGATGATCTCGGCCCTTCCAGACGTCTCTGTGCTCCGGCCTGTCTCTGCTCGCCATTTCTTCTGTTGATGCTGAGTCTCAATTCTTCACTTCCAGGCTTTTCTTCAAAAGCCCCTTCCACAGTGAAGCCAACTGGATTCCTTTAAAAGCTCACACACATCTTCCTCAAAACCTCATATTCTCCTGCTTATGGTCACGACCAAAGCATGCACCGTGTGTTTTATTGGCTGATCTCAGCACTGTCACCTTGTCCCCTAGAATGTGAACCGTATGCTCAGTTTTTCTGTGACATTCTGCAAAGATCTGTTTTAAAAGATTGAATGAACAGTTGTAGCTGTCTGTCCTGAACCATATTCAATATTCCATGTACAGGAATTTTTCTCTATCACAATTTTAATAGCTTTGTTAACAACATTGCTTTCCATTTCATCAATGCATAATGATGGCATGGTTTATTTAACACGAATTCGTGTCAGTTTAATAACTAATTCACTAAGTTTGTTCAGATAGCCTTCATTAACTTTGTATACACATTTCCTCTATTTCATTTTTTTTAATAAAATCTTACCAGAATCCCAGCAAACAGCCTCCACAATGTTTTCTCAAATATCTGAGAAGTTCCTTAGGTAATTATCAGAGTGAACTTACTGCATCAAGAAGGCTGTCTTTAAGGTTTGGATGCAGTTTCAGGTCAAGCTCCAAAGATGCTCTTGTCTATCCCAACCCTGTGTTGCAACAGCTCATTCCTCCTCATCTTGGGAAGCACCAGATATCAGTTTCCAAAAAAGATTCCAAGCTTTAAGAGTATAGCATCTGGGGCTGTAGAGATGGTTCAGTGGTTACTAGCTCTGCCTGCTCTTCCAGAGATCCTAAGTTCAATTCCCTGCAACCTCATGGTGGCTTACAACCATCCATAATGTGATCTGATGCCCTCTTTGGCAGATAAAGAACTCATATACAAATAAAGTTTTTTTTTTTTTTTTTAAAGTATAGCATCCGAAGTTATTCAGATACTTTTTGTTTCTTACATCCATGATAAGAGTGACCATTTCCTAATCTCTGTACTGTATATTTCTTTGCATGGTACGTGTGTCTGTGTGTGTGTGTGTGTGTGTGTGTGTGTGTGTGTGTGTGTGTGTGTGTGTTTCGTGTATGCATGTGTGTATATATTCAAGTGTTTCTTTGCATGTGAGCATACCCGGAGATGAGCTTGTCCAGGCCAGAAGTCAGTGTGAGTGTCTTCCTTTATCATTCTCCCCTTTTCTTTTGGAATGGTTTCTTTGATGAACAGTTTAACTGGGTTGGCTAGCCAGGAGTTCCAGGAGCTGCCCGTCTTTGCTGCCCCATGCTGAGATTAGATATGCACTCTGCTATACCTGGCTTTCTTAGTGCTGGCATCAGAATCCGAACTTGGGCCCCCACGCCTCTGACTGAGCCATCCCCCTAGAGCCCTAGATGTGTGAGATCCATTCTTAGTTTATGTTTTCTTCTTAACATTGGAAACAGGATGACTGACTGACTTCTAGTGCTCTACAGGTTGTTTTTTTATGGGGAAGTGTCTAAAAGTATGTCTGGTCAGCACACATGTTTTGCATTTAAAACAAGGAATATGTTGATGTTTACAGGATGCAATAATACATATACTCTCTGCGTTGACACAATTTTAGTATAATGCATACAAAGTTTGACTCATCTTAAGATTGAACATGTATTTCTGTGTATGTATTCTAGTTATTTTACAGTTTTTCTATTACGTTTATTGAGTATGTCATTTTCTTCACTGACTTGGAATTTCTTTCCTTCACATACAAATTTCCACATGGCCTTTTGGTTTCCTCTTCTCAACTTGTGGTTTCCCACAGAGACTCATTTTAAAGGCCAGCAGGTCTGGACCCAGGGGGGTCTGCGTAAACTGTTGCACCAACCAAGGACAATGCCTGCAGTGAACCTAGACCCCCTGTTCAGATCTAGCCAATGAACAGTTCATTCTCCAGGGTTGTCGTGTAGAGCTGGCACTGTCTCTAACATGAACTCTGGTGCCCCTGAGTTGATCACTTCCTCTTAGTTGGGAGACCTGGAGGCATACAGAGGATGGGGAAGCAGGCCATCTGGATAAGTCCTGATGATAGGCTGTGGTTATATGATGGGGGAAGAGGTCCCCTTCTGTCAGAGGTCTAGGAGAGGGGAATAGGGTGGAAGAGGGAGGGAGGGAGGGTGGGAAAGGGAAGAGACAAGAGAGGGGATAACAATCAGGATGTAATCTGAATAAATTACAATAATTTTTCAAAGAGTCACTACTTTGAAAACAGGCTTTTTCTATTTGATAAAAACTACAGCAGTTTTTAATTTTAATTTTCTCAATTATCCTAGTTGTTTAGTATTGGTTAATTTCTTTTTTCTTCTTTTTAGAAAGGATGACCTGTATCCCACGGTGGCTTCAAACTCATAGTGTAGCTGAGGTGGACCTTGATTCCCTGATCTTCCTGTCTTTAGCTCCTAAGTGCTGGGATTATAGCTGTGTGCCTCCATGACCAGTTTATGTAGTACTGGGCTCAAACCCAGCGTTTTACACATGCTTGGTAAGCAGTCTTGCAACTGAGCAGTACACTAGCCCTTTGTTGTTTCCTGAAAAGGGAAATTCAGAATGCCTTTCTTTCAATACCCAGTGATTGAATTTGCAGCAACCTTATGCGTGCCTTTGGGAAGACATCGCTCTCTTGATGTTCAGTTGGCTAGCTCATCCATCTCTTTCCTGTAGCCATTATTAAATGTGGCTTGAGAAGCATGGCACTTGGGCCCATTCCCAGACTCTGCGAGGTTCTCAAGTAGAAAGGCGCTGTCCCTCTGAGTGGTATCTTATCTTACTCTTGTTGGCGGCAGTTAGGAGTTTCAGGATGCTAACTCTCTAGCACTTTCCCAGTGTTTGCTTCCATAGCACTCTGTTGGTGATGTGAATGACTGCATCTACTGCAGTACAAAGTACCAGGCTTACATGGCTGACTGTTAAGGAGTATTAGCTAAGCAATGTGTATGTTAACAGTCCAAGAAGGCATACCATGGAGGTCAGCTCTTCGCTTTTTTTGGTTGGCTCAAATGCGAGTCTTCAGAAAGGGTTGTGAGGATCTCCACAGTGACTCACCACTGTTTCTGAGGACTCTTTCTTTTTATGAGATTCAACGCAAATAAGTTTATAAAAATGGTTGATTTTTTTAAATGTAAGCATATTAGTGTACTTTTGTCTGTTTGTTTCTCTCTCTCTCTCTCTCTCTCTCTCTCTCTCTCTCTCTCTCTGTGTGTGTGTGTGTGTGTGTGTGTGCATGTAGCATATACATGTATATACCTGTGTGTGCTGTGTGTGTATTTGCCCATACAAGTACATTTGAGACTGGAGGCTAACATGCCTTCTTTAATTGCATCTCTTACTGTGTCTCTTGAGACAGGGTCTTTCAATGATATTGCAACTTCTGTCTCAGCTGGAATAGCTTTCTCTGGGGTCTGTTTGTCTCTACCCTCAGTTCTATGTTATGGGCACACACAGCCATGCCCAGCTTTGTGTAGGTTCTGAACTCCCAACCCTTTGCACATGCTCTTCAGATCACTTCTCCACTGCCTTCTGTGTTAGCTAGTTTCCCATCACTGTAACAAAATACCACAACCAAGGCAACTGGTAAAAGAAACCGTTAATTTGTGGGATCATAGTTCCAGAAGGGTAGAATCTGTGACCACTTTGGTGGGGAGCCTGGCAGCAGGCAGACAGGCAGGGCACTGGAGGAGTAGCTGAGACCTTCCAAGTTGAGACAGCCACGAGGCAGAGTCACAGGATACAGTGCGAGCTTTGAAACTTCAAGATCCACACCCAGTGACACATCTCCTCCAACAAGGCTACAGCTCCTAACCCTTCCCAAACATCTCTATCAAGCAGAGTCCAAAAATTCAAATATATCAGACTATGGGGGTCATTGTCATTGAAACAGCACACCTGCCTTTCCACAATTTACTTGTAAAGACCCAGGGCCTTTCCATGTATAGTTTTCTGAAGTGTAGATTTTGCTGACTGTGTCTTTATGCTCCCATCCATCACTTCCTGTGTTCCCTGAAAACTGGCAGATGGATGCAGAGAGCTGATTGGATTTGGGGTTGGTGCCTTTGCATGCCTATAAATGGCGCTGAGTTCTCTCGTCTTTAGGCACATGGTATCTGATTGTCTCTTCATGTGATGTTAGCAGCTGTTGGGGCTCGATGCCTAGATACATTAATTCATTGGAATCTGCAAAACTGTTTTATTCTATCATTTCCCCATTGATTAATCGGGATAATTTTAGAACAAGTAGTTTGCCTCATTTGCTACTTGGCACTCTGTGCTACAGTTCTTTTAGGAAAGGGAGAAAAAATATAAAGCTTTATCCTTTTCTTTGATCAATTTTCCAAGAAAAGTTTGCTTATCATCCCATAAAAGTGAGCAAAAAAATTTGTGTGTGTGTGTGGGGGGGTGAGTTTTTAATGAACTTATGGATTTCATCATATTTGGTAAGCTGTGTTCATCTGCAGTTACTTTTCTTTTGAGGCTGGGTGGTCTTGGTTTACCTCTGAGTTCTTACTTCACTATGGTGGCTGTCATTCACAGTTTCTCTGTGATCTAGGATAGCAGGATGCTGTAGGCTCATCTGTTTATGCGCAAGAATTTATGTTCCATGTCCCCTAAACAAAAACACTGCATTTCTTTTCATTGTAATTTCTGTTTACTAGGATTTCTTTTTCTTTTTTCATTTCATATGTTTGTATGTATGCTGTGTGTGTGTACGTGTGTGTGTGTGTGTGTGTGTGTGTGTGTGTGTGTGTGTGTGTGTGTGTGTGAGAAGGAGGCTGGAGGTTGATGTCAAATCTTCTGCCATCACTCTTCCAACTTATTTTTTTGAAGCAGGATCACTTCTTGAAACCCAGAACTCTTGGTGGCTCCCTTTTCTCACGAATCCTCGACCTTCCCAGGCTGGAATTAGGGTGACCTTTCACGTCTACCTGGCATTTCCCTGGGGTCTGGGGATCTGATTTGGTCGTCTTGTTTGTTTGGCAAGTGCTTTGACCATTGAGCCAGGCCTGGTGAGACGTGTGCTATGGAAGGAGACTCTCCCACTGATTGTCCTCTCATTCTATCCAAAGTGATGTGGACACTTTGAGACTGTGCTACTAATGTGATTAATAGAGAAACTGTCCCTTTTCAGTGCCCATTCTAGGCCATCTCCATTTTTCTTTTTTCTTTTTTCTTTTTCTTTTTCATTTCTTTCTTTCTTTTTCCGAGACAGGGTTTCTCTGTGTAGTCTTGGTTGTCCTGGACTCACTTTGTAGACCAGGCTGGCCTCGAACTCACAGCGATCCACCTGCCTCTGCCTCCTGAGTGCTGAGATTAAAGGCGTGTGCTACCACGCCCGGCTCCATCTCCATTTTTCAAGTGGAGAAACTAGTACTAACCCAAGCATATAACCACTGTATAGCAGACTTCTCCCTGCCAGTTCTCATGCCATACCATGAGTATGAATGTATAAACACACACACACATACACACACACACACACACACACACACACATACACACACACACACACACAGAGACACACACAGATACACATACATGAATATGCATTTACAAACATAGATATACACATGCACACACACACGCACACATACACACACATACATACACAGAGACACACACAGATACACATACATGAATATGCATTTACAAACATAGATACACACGTGCGCGCACACACACACATACACACACACACACACACACACACACACACACACACACACACACACCTGTCCCTCTGGTTCTCATATCAGAGTCTCTTGTATCAGTTTTGTTATTTGATTTGACTATATTGTAGTCTACACACATGAGACAGCTTGTAAGAAGAACCCGAGATCTCGCCTGTCAGCTGTTACCACTTTTGACCCTTTGTAGTTCAGCTTTACTTTTGCCCAATTTCTGGGGTTTTGAGAGTAAAATGCATGTTAGTCTATTATTTTGGGGAATCACACATTGCAGGTGAAATGTCTGTCACTAATTTAGCTTTTTACCCTCATCTAAGTCATTTTCTCTGTAGAGGCCCAGGCTTTACCTCTTCTCTCTCTTTTTTTTTTTTTTTTTGGTTTTTCCAGACAGGGTTTCTCTATGTAGCCTTGGCCATCCTGGACTCACTTTGTAGACCAGCCTGTCCTCGAACTCACAGTGATCCGCCTGCCTCTGCCTCCCGAGTGCTGGGATTAAAGGCGTGCGCTCAATGCTTCTACTAGACTACATTTACTTTTTGTTCTGGACTGGCATTTAGGTGCAAATGTTTTACTCTCTCAGTGTACACAGTCTTTAATCTTAACCTTAGATTTGTAGTATTTAGCATCTGCTTTGTTCCCCTGCTATGGTTTGCTTCAAGATCTCAGCCTTCATATATCACACACCTTGGGATTGTCTCCTTTGACTATTCGCACCGAATCTCTTGGCAAATCTTTATTATTTCAATGTGTTCAGTGTTTTCCTTGTATCTTTCAGCCACAATTCTTCACTGTGCTGAATCACTTTGTGTTTGTTCTAGATTAATCTTCGTCTCTGAAGTGAATTGTTCCTCCATCTATTTTGTAGCTCATACACCTAAATTGTAAATTTTATGGCCTTGTTTTTGTTGTTAGTATTATGTACTATTTCTTAAAGACTCTCTGTGTTCGAAATGGAAATTTTTTCCATAAGCATACATTTATAATTTACTTTCATAGCGTGTGGCGTTGTTTCTGTCAACTCAACACAGACCTAGGCATACCTGTGAAGAGAGAATCTCGATTGGTGAATTACTTTTGTTTCAATGGCCTGGGGCCATTATCTGTTGGGCATTTCTTGAAAACTGATTGATATGGGGGCCCAGGCCAAGTAGGTGGTGACACGTCTGGGTAGATGGTCCTGGGTTGTATAAGAAAGGAAGCTGAGGAAGTGGGAAGCAAGCCACTTAGCAGCATCTCTCCATGGCCCCTAGTTCAGTTCCTGCCTCCGAGTTCCTGCCTTGGGTTCCTGCCCTTGACTTCTGTCAGTCATAGATTATAAGCTGTAAGACAAACAAACCCTCCTGCCCAATGTGTTTTTCAGTCAGTGTTTTGTCTCAGCAACTGAGAAGCTAACTTGGGCAGTACTTTCTTGATAACTTTCTGTAGAGTTTGATGTTGATATTTTCCTCTGGCTGCTGTCAAGTATGGCATCTTCAACAGGACAAAGTTGAAGGGGCCCTTTCTAATTCACCAAGGCTGTTAATCTTGGCATATGGGATACTGTTTTAAAATATAGCAGTTTGTTGACTTAAACCCATGGGCTTTCTTCTTCCCTTGTTGTGGGGACTTCCTGTTTGCTTCCTTCTTGTGGTTCTGGCCCTCCCCCACTTAGTTTTGTTTCCAGTAGCTTCTCTACAGCTGGCAGGAGGCTGTGATGTCATGAGCCACACTCTCCATGTCCCTTGTACTTTACCTACACCTGTATTAATGAGCTGTGGGGGATGGCTTCTGGCCTTGTATAGGTCAGACTTGCTTTCAATGAGGACTGCCCATGTTCTAGAATCCTTTGCTTTGTTCTATTACTCTACAAAAGTAGATGTCACACAGGATTTGTGATTCCTAGTGTTTTACTCTCACTCAGTTGTGTTTAAGGTCACAGAAATGCCTGGTTGCTTAATTTGGTTATAAATGTCATCTGTGCATTTTTGTTCAAATTTTGTTATTGTTGTTGTTGTTTAAGAATTTAGAAGCTGTCAGCCTTACTGGTAACATCTTGCATAATCTTCTGTTTATTTTATATGTCTGTATTTTTCATCAATGCATAGGAACACATCTTATTAGGTGGAAGCCGGGCATCAGGAGTTCAAGATCATCCTCAGGTACACAGTGAGGTCAGGGTTAGCTTGTGAGACCCTGCCTCAAAGACTGCAGCACCAACCAAACCCCAAACACACTATAGCGAAGAAGGAATCAAATAACATGTAGAATAAAGATAAATGATTAAAAAGAAAACTCTAAAATAGAGACCGAGGTGGAAGTTGTGGGGATGAGGGTAGAGAAACAGTTTCCAGGTTCTGATTTGGACTGGTGGAATGCAGGGCCGCTGGGCGGAACATCAGGCTTCCATCAGACACTTTCTGATTGTTACCATGGCATTACACCCGGCCACATGTTCCAAGTAGAAAGGTGGGATTCAACTGTCGTGTCTTCCCAATGTGCTTTCTATAGCTCTCTGCCTGCAACACAGGCATGTCTGAGGATGAGGCAAGAAAGGACTACCAGCTCCTGAGAGGCACTTCAAGATTCTCAGCAGCATGAGGGTGGTAATGACAGTGGCCTAGCCTTGGGTGGTCCCCCACCCCGGGCTGCTTGTTATTCTCTTGCCAGCATAGGATAATGATGACTGTGGTGAAACCACATCCAGGGAGAAAGGAAACAAGTCATTTCCTACGTTAGAGGTTCATAGTGTGAGACATCTGTTGCCGCGTGTCTGAGTGACAGGTACATGTGTGTGGCATTGTGATCTGGGACTCAGAATCTTGACTGCTCTCTTCCAGACTTGACTTAGATGGACTGAGGAGATGTGGTGGGTAGCGTATACATTCTTGTCACCATCCAAGCCAGCAGCTCTCTAGAGTTGGTCTCAGGATGATGCTTCCAGACCAGTGTTCCTCAACAGCCTGACCTACTTAAAACTGCATCCTCCACTGTAGTCATCTGGGCTAGAGGAGGGCATTTGTCTGTAGATTCCCAGCATCAGGAGCACTTGCAGGATTAAGGACTGGAGTTTGTGCAACATTTTCTTACTCATCTAGGGGAAAGGAGTGGGTTCTGATAGCAGGGCCAGCGCTTTATCAGGACTAATCCTGCCTCACAAATGCTCAAATACACAAAGGAACGCCTACAAATTTCTCCCTCCTGGGAATTCCTAGAGAGGATACATGCTTTGCTGAGCCAAGTCCTTGCTGCTCTGACTTGCCCCAAAAGGGGTGTGTGTGTGTGTGTGTGTGTGTGTGTGTGTGTGTGTGTGTGTGTGAAGGCTGAGTAGTCCAGTAGGCAAAGTGGTCTCCAGTTAAAAATAAAGCAAGCACAAAAGAAATTGTGAGGGGCTGGGCAGCTGATGGCTCCTTGACTGAGGACAAAGAGGAAGAACCAATGGGAGTCAACAAGTTGTCTGAAATCCGGGGGCCTTGAGGGGAAGGGAGGGAGGGAAGCCAGAGAGACCATTAGGGTCAGGCCAGAACTCAGAGCAAGCTTGAGTGAGGAAGTCCCATTTAGTATGACAAATAGAAATAGTGGGGTAGGGGACTATGCACAGAACCTCTTCAACAAGAGCAGTCCACCTGGCTCAGGACAGGCTGTGTGTGTGTGTGTGTGTGTGTGTTTGTTTTAGAGGACATTCACAGGGATTCTAATTTCCTTACTCTGGTCTGACCCAGAATAGCATATTGAATAGAAGCACCCTCTCCATTGCAGGTTACCAGTGTCTTGAGTCCTCTAGACTCTTTGTTGCGGTTCTTGTAGCCTACTCCAATGAGGGTGGTGCAGAGTGTGGGTGAGATAGCTCAGCAGCCATTTGACTGCAAGGGTTATTTTCAGGTACTATATGTTTCCGAGTCAGAAGGACAGAGCACTTGCCTCAGCCTCTCACGGACTTGATGAATGAACTACCGACAGCATCTTTTGGATGTCAGTAGTGAGCTGCATGGCCTTATAGACCCTGCAGAATCCATGGGCCTGCAGGGTCTGTCTATAGTGTCCTTAGTTTGGCTCAAGGCAACAAGCCTGTGTCCCTATGCTCCTAGAAGGAACCCAACTCACCCATGTGGTCTATCATGAGTGGCTGGGGGTCTATGTCAGCAGACATGGTGATGCTGTGGGCCTCTAGAGAGCCCTACCTATTAGACACAAGTGATTTGACCATGTTATTTTTGACTGTTGTCAGAGACAAATTTCTCAAGATAACACAGTGCTGGTTGAATGTGACAGCGTTCCTGGGAACCTCTAGAGGACAATCTAGACAAAGATGTCAACATTGTAGAGGCTCTTGCCCTTTTGAAGTGGCGTCCAGGTCTGGCTGAGAGTGAGAAGGTATACAGCCACTCCATCGCTGAAGCTGCCACAGCAAACACATGGAACTCCCTGGCCAGGTGTGTCTGCTCCATCCGGATGCTGCCACTGGTATCCCTTGTTCTCAGCCTCTGGTGTCACACTGCCTGAATCTGAGGACCCTGCAGATCCTGGATTTCTAGACCATAGTGCCCACACCTCCCTCCATTCTTACCAACACCCTGACTCCAGTTGTATCTTCCTCCATCTTGACCAGACAAGTACATATTTCACTTGGGTTTGCGGGGGGGGGGGGTAGGGTGGTGGAAGGGCGAGGGGGAGGGGGAGAAAAAGAGGGAGGGGGTGGAGGGGGTAGAGGGGGAAAGGGAAAGGGAGAGGATTTCAAGTTTAACGATTACATGTCTCTTCCACTTAAAGCCAAAATTTAAACAGCATGTTTTTAATGCAAATATATATGCTCCTCTTTAGTGTGTGTTCAGTATTTTTTCAATCATATCACACACACAAAAAATGTATAGGACAATATATTCTCTCAAAGAACTGCCATTGAACTCCACATGATATGCTATATGCCTCAGGGTGTTACATATTCAAGGGAGGTCCCAGGGAAGTTCTGTTCTGAGGGAAAGACAAAATATCCATGGAGAAAAGTTTCTCAAAGCCTTGGTGAAGGATATAGCCTATAAGCAGACTGAGGAACTCCTCACTGGGATAGGCTACATGAGCCAGGACATTGGAGGTGTGTACTTATGTGGTGACAGAGCTCAGATGTCTGTTGCAATTTTCCTTTGTATGCTTCATATAAGCTTTGTATGCCAGGCACAGTGCAGGAGCAGATCAGGGAGGGAGTTCTGCCTCGTGGCAGAGGCTTCTGATCTCTATCCTGACCCAAAACTGGGGTTTGAAGGACAGAATCTTTACTGATCTGATGGAGGCCACAGGCAGATGTGAGCTGGGGGGGAGTGAAAGCTATTTCCACGTGAGATCTTTAGTGTTCCTAACCTGGAATAATCAGTTTATTGCAGCTATCAAGTGTGGAAAGCAATGGTAGGAGAGAGACTACAAAAACAGAATGAGAGTTAACTTGGCTCATCTTAAATGTTATGAAGAAGAAAGTATAAATAATATTTTTTTATGTTTGATACATGCTAAAAGGAAGATATTCTGGATTCATTGGGTGAAACAAAATATATTTTAAAATTAACTGCAGCTGGCTGCGGTGGTGCACTCTTGTAATCCCAGCACTCAGGGAGGCAGAGGCAGTCAGATCTCTGAGAATTAGAGGCTAGCCTCATCTAAAAGTGAGTCCAGAATAGCCAAGGCTACACAGAGAAGCCTTGAGAAATCAAAAAAAGTTAATTGCAGATTCTTTTAAAAACATAGTTATAGGAAAATTTAAACATGCCCTCATATTTACATTTAAATTGTGGTCTTAATATGGCTTGCATTGTAATTCTATAGGTAAGTTACTCTAAATACTATATAGCCAAACAATATTTACTAGTAGAGTGATAGTTAAGAAGAAAAATTAAATGTTTGTAACTATAGAATTGTATTAAAAAGTTTTTCTTGTTTTTTGTTATTTTTGGGGTTTTTTGCTCTGCTGGTGATTCCACTCTGGGTCACATATATGGCTTCCATATATGTCTGCTATGCTCTAAATCAGTGGTTCTTAGCAAAATAATGTTATAGTTAAGGGTCACCATAACATGAGAACTGTGTTAAAGGGTTGCATTATTAGGAAGGTTGAGGACCACTGCCCTAAAGACAGAGGAGGTGTGTGTGTGTGTGTGTATGTGTGTGTGTTGCTTTCCTCCTCACTGCTGTCCCTTCTTGGTTCCCACACTTTATAGATTTTGTTATTTGGAGTGTCAGATGTATGGAGTCAGTCAATACATGGCCTTTTGTGATTTCTTCTCCTGTTTAACATACTGGTCTCAGGGCTCATGCCTGTGGTAGCATGTATCAGTGTTTCATGCCTTCATTACTGATGATGGGCTTCTGTGTGAGAAAATTATATATTACTCGTCATCTACTAGATAGGCACAGGGATTATTCACACACTTATGTTCTTATAAATTATGTTGCTGTGGATATGTATACATAAATTATATGTACATAGCTTTTTATTACTTTCAATGCAGAATACATCCGATTTTCCTTTTAATGGTGACTGTGTGCTGTGATGTCTCCACCAGTCTGGAATAGCTTCTAGGTAAAATACAGGGCTGGGTCTTTTTGTTCCTCTCGTCACAGCACATTTATCAACTAGTCACCACACACCCTTGTTTTACGGAAGTTTCTGTTTGAAGATGCATTATTAGTATATATTCCTTATGAGTAGATATGCATAGCATATAGTATTTCTTTATAATAAGATACTACCAAAGAGGACTTAACACTGTTCTTATCTGGAGTAACATTGCTATGTATTGCTTTGGTCTTTATTCTTACGATGTATTTTCTCCTATATTCTTTCATCAGTTGCTAACTCAGATGTTTGCAAAGTAGACGCTTTTCTGTCTTTCCACGTTTGCATTACACACTATGTAAATCAGTGAATTTCCTTTTTTTTTTTTTTTTTTTTTTTTTTTTTTAGGTATACAGGGTGTTGCCTGATTAACACTAAACTCATTACCAACAGCATTGTCAGTTATGGTTGAAGAGAACTCCTCAAACACATTTCTTTTCCCCCCTTTCTTTCTTCATAAAGGGTATGGAAAGTTCTTACATTTAGAACCACTAGAAATCCCTTGAGCATTACCCTTGGGGCCAAGCAGAGGGATGGATTGCAACTAAACTATAATTGTAACATACTGGGCACTAAAGATATATTTAGAAGGTGGTCATAGCATAAGGGCCCTGATTGGCACTATACACATCAGGGGACTAGAAATTTTGGTCCTGTATGTGTATCCATGATTCATAAGCACAGGTCCAAAATGAGGGATGACTCTATACATAGATTGAATTAATATGGTAACTGTATGATTTTTAAAACTTTAATGTTTATTTGCTTGCAAATACGTATAATGTACTTTGGTCATATTTCCCACCATTTTCCTCTTATCCATCTTTCCTCTCTCATAGAATGGCTTTCTCTTCCTGACAGGTCTTTGTCTTCCTTTTGGGTCTGTTTTGTACCCCATTGCATTAAACTAAGGTGTCTGCATAAGCATGGGTATGTAGCTATGGGCTAAACTGCTCATGCATGTGCAAACATAAATATTTAGAAGGCAGTTGGACAACATGTCCCAATAACAAAACAATGGTAGTAGATCCTTCCCTAGGTAGGGTGTAGGACCTACCTAACTGTGTTTTTGATCAAATTTAGTGTACTAGGCATGGATTATTCTTGTGGCACCAGGAAAGTAGTTTGTTGCCTCTATAACAGCCATGCCACTATTGCACTATCCTATGCATCTTGCCTTGTTATTGTAGTTTGCAGGGTTACCAGATGGGTGAGAACGCCGATATATTTGCTTTCTCCCAAGAAGCCTATGTAGCGCCTTCTGGCACTTTGAAATCTAGCTTACAGTGAGGAAACGTCCAGTTTTATTCTAGTTGCTTGCTCCCATGTCTTACAGTCAAGGTGGGTAGTTCCTGCAGTCATAGAGTCCTCCAGTCAGTCATAGAGTCCTTCAGTCAGTCATAGAGTCCTTCAGTCAGTCATAGAGTCCTGAGTCAGTCATAGAGTCCTGAGTCATAGAGTCCTGCAGTCATAGAGTCCTGCAGTCATAGAGTCCTGCAGTCATGGAGTCCTGCAGCTATAGCATCCTGCAGCCATAGAGTCCTGCAGCCATAGAGTCCTGCAGCCATAGAGTCCTGCAGTCATAGAGTCTTGCAGCCATAGAGTCCTGCAGCCACAGAGTCCTATCATCTAGTTCTTGTGGGCAGCCAAGAATAATTCCAATAGCCTGTACTGTTTATGGAATCTCTGTGTCATTCCTAACCAATTTATAAAATTATAGCCCATATTTGCCTCTGAGATTTTTGTTTAATAACCTATGGCTTCTGGGAACAGAATTATCCACCCATTGAGGGTACCTCACCTAAAATGTTTAATTAGATTACAAAATAATAGATTTCTATATGCTTATTATCACATACCTCTTTGATTTCAGACACCTGAGAGCTTATACCATGGTATTTGATTGTGGTTTTATTTATAATGTATGTAAAATTTTATGTCAGTGATGTCAATCATCTATGCATGTGTTTATTGTAGTTCCCCAGGGATGCTTTGAAAGACACCTAGTAAATACCTAAAGCCCTGGATCTTACAAACTGTACTTGCTCTGGTGTTTCTCCTTCCACCTAACTATGCTTATGCTTGATTTATAAATCAGTCATGATATATTGAAAGTAATAATACAATAAAACAGGTACAAAATGTAGTGATAGAATTCTACAATATGGTCCCAAAAGCTCTTATTGTACTTTGGCTTTTAAATTCGGCGAAGCACCATGTGGCTGTCCCTTGCAGATCCAGAGTGCCAGCATCATCGCTCTTGCAGTTTGCAAGCAGTGTGCTGTAAAATAAGGAGAACCAGCAAGTGCTGTGATACAATGGCAGCTGGTAACTGAGAAGACAACTCAATGAGTAACGAGTGTTTAATATATAACGTGCTGACATGCACGCTTGAGAGAGGGATGACTAAGTCCCAGGCATGATGTAGTGCCACACACTACTCAGAATGGCATATGATTTAAAATGATGGCTTGTTTATTTTCTTTTCACACATTATTTTAAGATTAGAGGAAATGTGGCAATTAAAACTTTGGACTATTAAATGCACATAAATAAGACTATGTTTTTAGCCATTTTTATATTTTCTATATAGAAGATCCTTTACCTATTTTTTATGTTTGGGGTAATTTTAAACAATAATAATTATATACAATGAGTGATTGAATAACTAGGCAGATTAATTAAAAAAAAAAAAAAAGAAGAAGACAAACCAACCATACTTAACAGTGCCTAAACTTAGGCATACTTAACTATGCCTAAAGAGTAGTCTATTTCCCCCTCCACTCCTATCAATCGTTACATTTTCCCAATGGTTCAGTACTTTGATGATAATAAATATGGTATGATGAGCAATACTTTGAGTCTTGAATTTTTTCTGATATTGTACAGTTGCCACAGCTTTCTTATGCCACGTGCCTGACATCTTTCTTTCTTTTCGCTTTGAGTTGTTTGTACTTTTCTTCTAACATATGCTTCTTTTCATCTAGTCCAGCGATCTTTGTTGGGTTATTTTAGTTTTCTGTCAACTTGCTATAAGCTAGAGTCATCTAGGTAGGAGGTGGAAACCTCAATTCAGAAAATGTCTCCATAAAATGGCCATAGGCAGGTCTGTGGGGAGTTTTCTGGATTAGTCATTGGCTGTCTGGGTTGTATAAGAAAGAAAGCCCACGTTGAACATCTCTTTAAGTGTTTCTCAGCCATTCAATATTCCTCTGTTGAGAATTCTCTGTTTAGTTCTGAGCCCCATTTCTTTATTATTATTATTTTTATTATTATTAATTTATTCATATTGCATCTTAATTGTTAGCTCTTCCCTTGTATCCTCCCGTTCCTTCCTCCCTCCTGCCTCCCCCCTACTCTCTTCCACTATGTCTGTGACTGAGGGGGACCTCCTCCCCCTATATATGCTCTTAGGGTATCGAGTCTCTTCTTCGTAACTTGCTATCCTTCCTCTGAGTGCCACCAGGCCTCCCCGTCCAGGGGACGTGGTCAGAGATGGGGCGCCAGAGTTTGTGTGAAAGTCAGATCTCCTTCTCCACTCAACGGTGTAGAATGTCCTGTCCGTCGGCTAGTCTGGGTAGGGGTTCGAAGTTTACTGCCTATATTTCCTCATTCTCCCATGCTTCTCTCACTTAAAGTCTCAATAGGATGTCCTCCCCTCTGACCCACTTTAATTGGGTTATTGGGTTTGGTGGTGTTTAATTTCTTGAGTTCTTTATATATTTTGGATATTAGACCTTTGTCAGATATAGGGTTGGTGAAGATCTTTTCCCAGTCTGTGGGCTGTCACTTTGTTCTGTTGACCATGTCTTCTGCCTTACAGAAGCTTCTCAGCCTCATGAGGTCCCATTTATTGATTATTGATGTTAAGGCCTGGGCTGTTGGTGTTCTGTTCAAGAAGTTGTCTCCTGTGCCAGTGTGTTCCAGGCTCTTCCCCACTTTTTCTTCCAATCGATTAGTGTCTCTGGTTTTATGTTGAGGTCTTTAATCCATCTGGACTTGAGTTTTGTGCCTGGTGATAAATATGGATCTAATTGCATCTTTCCACATGTAGATATTCCAGTTAGACCAGTACCATTTGTTGAAGATGCTATCCTTTTTCCATTGAATAGATTTGGCTTCTTTGTCAAAAATCAAGTGACCATATGTGTGTGTGTTTATTTCTCAAAGTCTTTAGTCATCAGAGAAATGCAAATCAAAACAACTCTGAGATTCCATCTTTCACCCATCAGAATGGTTAAGATAAAAAGCTCAAGTGACAGCACATGCTGGTGAAGATTTGAAGAAAGGAGAACACTCCTTCATTGCTGATGGAAATGCAAACTTGTATAATCATTTTAGAAATCTATTTGGTGCTATCTCAGAAAAGTGGGAATAGGGCTTCCTCAAGACCCAGCTATTCCACTCCTTGGAATATACCCAGAAGATGCTCCACCACACAACAAGGACATATGCTCAGCTATGTTCATAGCAGCATTATTCATAATAGTCAGAACCTGGAAACACCCTAAATGTCCCTCAGTCAAAGAATGAATAAAGAAACTGTGGTACATTTACACTATGGAATACTACTCAGCTATAAAAAACAAGGAATCCCTGAAATTTGTGGACAAATGGATGGAACTAGAAATGATCATAATGAGTGAGTTAACCCAGAAGCAGAAAGACTCACATGACATATACTCACTTATAATTGGGCCCTAGCCCAAGAGGCACGTCACATGAAAGTCTTCACTTACCAGGAGATTGGGATAGATGTGAGGACATCCTACTGGCACTCTAGGTGAGAGAAGTATGGGAGAATGGGGAAATAGAAGGATCCAGAGTATCCAAGAAACCTACAAGAAGACCATTATGACGGGCGGGTCTGGACTCAGGAGTTCTGCTCAAACTACTGCACCAGCCAAGGACAATACATGCAGTAAACATCGAACCCCTTCTCAGATCTATCCAGTGGACAGGAAATTCTCCACAGTTGAGTGGAAAGTGGGGACTGACTCAGACATGAACTCTGGTGCCCCATATTTGACCACTTCCCCTTGGTGGGGAAGCCTGGTGGCACTCAGAGAAAGAATGAGACTTGATAGCCTATGACCATATAGTGGGGCAGGAGGTCGCCCTCTGTCACAGACAGAGGGGAAGGGAAAAGGGTGAAAGTGGGATGTGGGGAGGAACAAGAGGATACAAGTGATGGGATAACAATTGACATGTAATTTGAATAGATTAATTAAATAAAAAAAGAAAGCTGAGCACCCCAGTAAGTAAAGTTCTTCTGTCTTCTGCTTCAATTCTGGCCTCCTATTCTGGCTTCCTTTAGTGGTGTAGTGTTATCTGAAGTGTAAGATGAAGCAAACCCTTCCCTTTCCACATGGCTTTGGGTCAGGGTTCCATCGCATCAAGAGAAAGCACTCTATGGTGTAACAAACTGTGCGGCAAGCTTGTTGAGTCTGTTTGTATTTGCCCAAGCTGCTGCCCTGTCTGGCCTTTCATTTTCCCTAGACCCTTCTCTTCTAGTGATGTCCTAGGCCATAACATTTTAATTTTCTCTTGAGTTATTTCTTCAGTGATTGCCCTAGTGCAGAGCCAATCATATATAGCTCAGCTCATTAGAGTCAGGTTTATGCAAGTTTGATTTTAGGTCAGTTCATACATGTTAACTGCTGTGCAGTTATCTCTTCTTCCCTGACTGCTATTATTAGGCCTAAAGCATCTATATGTTATAAGCTCAACAATACAGTTTTAATTGTGGATTATATAAATTTGTATCTGTTAATCTAAGAAAAGAAGTAGATAGTAGTTATATATTTTGTGCTTGATTACTTTTCTTAGTTACCTTGTTTCTCCTCATTTGCTTGCATGGATTACACATTAGATGTGGTGTCAGTTTTCAGTCCAGTACAGCTTTGCCCCTGCCTTCCTCCTTAGAGTTGTTATTGTCCACTGTATGTCTGTATGGGCCCAGGATGGAACTATTCATATATGTGTTATATGAATGTATGCATATGTGAATACATATGTTATATTTTATATATACATATATACGTTAAGAGAATAACATAATGTATACGTTAAGAGAAGAAAGAAAAGTGTGCACTGAACTGTCTTCTATGGTTTCATAATTACTCATCCCAGTGCTCTTACTTATTTGTGAGGATTTGGAGGACTCTTTTTGGTAACTGTTCTTCCCCCGGAAGGATTTCCTTTAGTGGCTTTTGTAAGGTGGGTGCTCTTAGCAGGTGTTCCTTCTCCCCAAACACTGGCGTCTGGGCTCCACTGTCTTTGTTCAATCTGTGAACTTTACTGTGGTTTGCTCAGGAATGGAAAGTTGTTTTCTGCGTTTTGCAAACCGTTCTTTGGGTTTCACTTTCCAGCAGTTCTATTGTGATCTGCATGGTGTATTTTTGCTGAGCCTTTTACAGGCCCTGGATCTGCTCTGCTGTGTTTCTACATGCTTGGGACATTCTTCGTGACTATTCTCTTTTGCTTTTCCGCCTCTTTCTGGCTTCTGACACTGATACCAACTCAGACCTCCCTCTCAGCCCTTCTGTGACTTCGCGACATTGGCTTTCATGCTTCCTACGGTCAGAGATTCTTTTTGGTTCTTTACAGTTTATGCCTCTGTGGTGAGATTCTGTTGAAGAAGACATTGCCTCACGCTTCCCCTAAGCGTGTTCCTTTACGTCTGTGAAAATGTGTTTAATTTCTTGAAGTCTTTGAAATTGCTTTAAAGCAGCAGTTCTCAACCTGTGGGTCACGGGTGGGGTTTGCATATCAGATATTTACATTATAAATCATAACTAGCAAACCTGCAGTTATGAAATATCAGTGAAATAATTTTATGGTTGAGGGTTACCACAACATGAGGAACTTTATTAAGGGGTCACAGCATTAGGAAGTTAGAGAAGAGCTGCTTTAAAGACTTTGTGTCTGATCTTTTCTCCCCCTACATATGGGTTACGATTTAGCTGTTATTTCATTGTGTTTACTTGGTTTTGAATCACTTCTAGTTTTGTTCCAGAAAGCCGTTAGTGTAGAGTATAAACCCTAACAGTGCTGAGGACTAACTCACTGCGTGCTGGGCTTGTTGTCTTCCTAGTATCTTCTCCATATCCTGGCCAGGCCAGTATCATCTTGCTTCTGAGTGTGTGGCCACCTCTGTCACTGCTCCAAGGTACAGAAAATGTACAGTGGTCTGGGAAGAGTTTTGACAGCCTCTTTCAACTATCTCTTACTCTTGACTCCTTTAAGCTCCCTCCCTCACCTGGAAACACACCTGGTGTTTAGGCTGCATTGTTGGATGGCAGCCATATTGTTCCTCAGTGTCCTGGGCTAAAGGTCTTTGCACAGAGATTAACTCCTCCCCCGTGGTTGTCTCTTCTCTGGCTCTCCATGGCAGCCCTATTCCCCGTGGTTTAGCTTCTCAATGCACTAGAATACCAGCTGTATCTTACCTCCTTGTCATCAAAGTTACTACTTGTTTTTGAAAGCATCCTTAAACCAGCCAGTATTAATGCACACCTTTCATCCCAGTACTTAAGAGGTAAGTAGATACCACTGTGAGTTCCAGGCTAGCCTGGTCTACAGACTGAGTTCCAGGACAGCCAGGGATATGCAGAGAAACTTTGTCTTAAAAAAAAAAAAAAGCAAGCAAGCATCCTTAAACCCACAGCTCCCCATACTCTATAACAAATAAAGCTGGCCTCCCTAGGGACAGTTTAGGAATAATCACTTCTTGTGTGCTCCCATCTCACTTTCTGTTCTCAGAAGGAGCTCTGAATCATCTATCAAGCTGAGAACAGAGACAGTAGCCTGCTGTTCTCAGAGGAACAGGCCTGCTGTGGCTGAACAAGCATGTCCTGCCTTGCTTCTCTGTTTGTTGGGCCTCTATGAGAGCAGGGGTAAGGATAGTCAGGGCTCATGACACACTGTGCCTGGCATGGAGTGTCTTGCCTGCACTGAGAACGTGATAAGGAACAGCCCTTGTGCACTGAATCACACTGCCAGGCACTTTGGTTCTGCAACTGGGAAGTAAATGGGGCGTGATAAACGCTGGATCTCTCTCCCTATGTCCCCTCACAGGGTATTGATGGCAAGGGAGCCCTACCTTGTTTTGCCGTATCTGATTACCAGATCTGTGTTATGCTCACTGGGAGGATAATAATGGAGAGGGTTAAGTGAAGTAAGTATCTGGCCTAGTCTTCTGACTTAGATAGTCTTCAATAAATATTTTCAAATATGCTGCTTGCTCTTAAAGATGATATTTTATTCTATAACATTTCATCTGATGTCTTTCAATCATATTCACTTCCCTAACTCTTCCTATAATCACCTCTACGTCTTAGCATCTCTCAACTCCAGATTCTTCTTCTTCATCATCTTTAAAAAAAAAAAAAGCCATCTATTTACTTAGGATTGCTTATTTACTCCTGAGTGTGGGCTCATCCACGGGAGCATGGTTAGTCTACCAGGACCAAACCCTTAAAGAAAAGAGTCTCTCCTTTCCGTTGATGCTGAGGCCATCAGCTGTCAATAGCTCTTCTGTTAAGGGTGGGGCCTAGTGACTTCCTTCCAAATACCCACTAGACAACTTGGTAGAGATCAGAAAACCACGGCTGCTGTAAGCTCCTGAGTATATTTGTTCTGCAGCATCCAGAAGACACTGCTTCATTCCACTCGTATCGTGCGTCCCCACTTCTGGCTTTTTAAATACTCCATGATGGTCCCTGAGCTTTTTGTAGGGGTGGATTATATATATCCCATTTGTGTCTGGGCACTCTGCAGACACTCATCTCTGCATTTTGACCAGATGTGAGTTTCTATATTAAGTTTTGTCCAGTGTGCACAGAAGCTTCTGATAGAGATGTGAATTTAGTGGGTAGTTCAATTTTATAGCTATTTAGAGCAGTGGTTCTCAACCTGTGGGTCACAACCCCTTTGCCCTATCATATCAGATCTATATATCAGATGTTTACATTATGACTCATTACAGTAGCAACAGTTATGAAGTATCAATTAAAATAATTTTATGGTTGGGGGTCACCACGACATGAAGAACTATATTAAAAGGATCCAGCATTAGGAAGGTCGAGAACCACTGGTTCAGAGACTAATAATAGTAGAATTACCCTTGGGGTCATAAACTCCTCAAAAATGAGTACTGGACCAAAGTTGCAACACCAGGCATGCAAAGTCCTTCTGTGGATTAGACTTCAATTCTAACCAGAAGCTACCAGTTATCTCTATAACAGCCATTCTTCCAAGGCACCCATGAGCTTATCATACCATGATGTTCATTGGTTGTAGTTCACAGGGTTTGTAGTTGGGTAAGTGTTGATGACTTTTTCTCCCAAAAGCCTAGATAGAACCTTCTGGTGCTTTGAAAGCTAGCCATCAAGGAGGAAGCTTCCTGATCCATAACAACTTGAATCCTATATGTCCTGTGACCAATGTGTGTGTGGTGTCCTCATAAATAGGGTCTTACTGTTAAGTTCTAGTGGGTACCCAAGAAAAATGCCAATGCTTTGGGGTCTCAGAGCTACTCTTGACCCCACTGGAGAGATATTCTATATAGTGGGGAGATATTCCATAAAAATCTGGCATTGGACTTTTTATTTGGCAGTAAAAATATGGCTTCTTGGAGGAGTGTTATCACCTAGGTAGGGTAGTGACCACTAAACTGTACTATATGAATAAATACATGAAAAAAAATCCAAGAAGCTAACGCAATAGTAGGTTTCCATACAACTTTTCCAAACATCCTTAATGCTGTATGCTTTTAAGATAATTTTGAGCAACTCCAAAGGATTTTCAAAGACATGGTTTTCAGCAGTTAATGATTGTTTTGCTGAGAAACAATTTTATAAAACACCTCATTTTGCCATTCTTGTAGTGACCATCTCTCTGGGACTTTCTGTATCGCCTAAAGCTAAATTGAGTGAAGATGATCATATCAATTGAGTTCTAAAAAAAGAAATTTGGAAAAGAGAAAGGCTTTTCAGGAGGAAATGCCAGCCAGAGGAACTGTGCCATTTTCTTTCTCTTCACTGAATTTTATTGAAAGCGTCTTACCTTGCGGAACGCTTTTGTGCAAGAAGCTTTGATACACCCCACAAACTTATTTGTTCTTCCTCTTGGTAATGCAGACACTGCATTTAAAATTTCTGGCTCTAGAATAAAGCCCTTGCTTTAAGATAATCACAGGCTCTCCCTTCGTTTACATGATAGCTTTGGGGCCTTTAAAAAAAAAATCCTTTAAGCAAGAAACTTAAACGTATTCATTGAAATCAGTTCATCAAAATGTATGAAGGTTCACCCTGGGCCACATATGAACCTTGCTCTGTGTACAGTGGGAAGATATCAGAAAGATAATGTGACCTGTAGCCTCAAGAAACCACTAATTTAGAGTTTAGAGGTCTAAGAATCCCCCAGTCTAATTTTGGCACTGGACAGGCCTGTGACTTAGATAGTGTCTTTCCACAAGCATCAACTGAGTGGGTACAACTGAACCAAACAGACAATGTGACAGTGACAAACACCCAGTGAACATGTCGATGACCTCAAAGGCTGCTTAACTTCCTGAGGTGTCTTTTTCTCTTCATTGTCACCTTGCTCCCTCTCCTGCATTGGTGGCAGAACTCTACTGCAGAAAATTTTGTTGTTTAATGATTAGTTCTCCGCTTCTAATCATCTTTGCTTCTTTTGCATGAGAAGGGACTGAACTAACATAAATATTGGGAACATCTTCTTATACTCAAACCCTCAAGTTACTGTATAAATTATAGATGTTTCTGGTTTCTTTTGCTAATAATCTTGTCATTAAACAAAGTTTAGCTTAGGATTAGATCCCTCTGTGTTACCTGTCTCCTGTTTCTCCTTTTATGTCATTCAGATTCTTGGCCCTATAAACATCCCTCTCTTCTCTTCATTCAAAAAACAATATAAAGTCATCCTATGTAGGGAGTATTGTGCTGGATGCTGGGTCTTCAAGGCAGTTTCCTTGGCTTTAGAGTTTTATTATAGGAGACAAAAATGGAAAAGGTAAATTAAGGATTTAGTATTCTACTATGACAGGACAGTGCCCAGGTTACCCAAAGGTCCTAGAGGCTAGTCCCCCTAACTCTGTAGGTGGTAGGCGTCAGGAACTCCACCTCAAGGAGATGAAGTTGACTTGCATCATGAATGCATACTGTGGCCAGAATACGTTAAATAATAATTGAGGAGAAAGGGCTTCTATGGGGAAAGTGAGAGGTGTCCTTCTTTATTGTGTACAGTTGGGAGAGTTCGAGGAGACACTATAACCCCTTGATTACTGTATACTCTCTTATTTTCTTTCTTCCTTCCATCATCCTCTGGGTACCAGCATCTTTCATAACAATGGATTGATGTACATTCCCATGGTACCACACCAAACATAACTATTACTGTCTTTAGAAATGTGTTAAATAAACAATATAAATCTCTTGGTCATCCTTAGGTTTAAGAGAATATTTTGACACAGTCTTAACACTTAATACTCCCTCTAGTGTCTCTGGCCCTGAAAAATCTGTATGTTGAGGCCCCAGGGACAGGGACTTTTACTAAAACCATACAAAGTTGTATATAGAATCTAGAAAGGTAGATTGTGAGTTAAATTCAAGCTTATGACCTCACTGTGCTTAATTTAAAAGTGTGTATGCACTGATATGTAGTGTATGTGGAAGGACAGATAAATAATAAAATAGATAAGAAAGCAAAAAATATTTCAAACAACCATGTTGTTATATTGACAATCTTCCTTTAAAAAACCCTAGGACTGGCACTGCTTCCACAACCTACCCAGTACCCAGACTTCCCATGCCTTGTTCCCGGATCTAACCTTGTGAATACCCAAGACCTCCCTATTGATACTTTCCCCACAACCCTCAGATCTATGTAAAGTCACACAGCCAGTGCCCAGGCTACTGGGTCTGTGCCTAACTCCACCTTAACCAACAGCACCTGTGCCTACCTAACAGTCCAACCACCCTGCTCCGTAATACACTTCCCAACTCTACCTCCAAGGTCTAGTCCAGTGAGTTCCCTTACATTCCTCATTCATGTCTTCTATGCAAACCCAGCCACCAGGACACCAACACTCTGGTCCTCTCTGCCTGCACCCCAAAGAAACATTAGGCTTCAGAAAGTGACTATCCTCCAACCAACAAGACCCTCCCATTCCATATTCAGCCTTTCCACCCAGCCAGATCTATCCGCACACTCCAGCTTTCAAACATCTTACATACCAGGGCCGACCCCTCTGCTTATCTGACTTCATTCCACCCAAACCATTTGCCACCTCTAGACCAAATCCTCCCATACATCATTTCTTCTTTCCAAAACTGCTCTGTCCATACAAATCTCAGAATGACCAAAAGCAGTTCATATGCCTGCCCAGATCTCATTAAAAAATTAACAACAATATGAAAGATCAAGCCAGTATCTTCCTCTCCAAAACTTACCAGTCTTCTAGAAATGTCTACCAGTGAGAATTAGCAAGATGGAGTCCAGGACAGAGAATTTTGAAAGAACAACCATAAACTTCATCAAAGAATTCAATGAGTTAGAAGAAGACACAAAACAACAGCTCAGTGAAACCGAGGAGAAAAGTTTAAGGAGAATAAAGGCCTGAATGATGTCCAAAAAAACCCCACAAATATAAAGTTGATAGAAGCCATGAGGGCAACCCAGGACTTTGGAACAGAATTATATCAGGATAGAGAAACATTGACAAGGACTCAATCTTAAAGCGAAGATAGAAGTTAAGAACTCAGTAATTCAGGTAGAAAAATCGAGGAAAGCCTTTGAATCAAGCATAAGATAGACTCTCAGGACTTGGAGATGAAGCACAGACTCTATACCTAATAAGAAAGGAATATGAAAATGTTTAAAAAAGGAACACACCAGAGATGTGAAACACCATAAAAAAGCCAAATCTTTCTATTATATGCATAAATAAGGGAGAAGAATCCCAAGTTAATGATATAGACTATATCTTCAATAAGATCACAGAAGAAAACCTTCCCAAATGAAGGGCATACATACCCAAACAGAAAAAAGAAACACATAGAATGTCAAATAGATAAGAACTGAAAAGAAAATGCCCATGGCATATCATATATAAAACATTAAATATACAGAAGAAACTGTTGAAAACAGCAAGAAATATATAAAACATACAAACAAGCAAACACCCCACAAGTTATATATGAAGGAAAAACCATCTGAGTAACAGCTAATCTCCCGATGGAAACTTTGAGAGCCAGAAGAGCCTGAAGCAATGCATGCCAAGTCCTAAAAGACTGTGACAGCCAATATAGAATAGTATACCAAGGAAAACTATCTGCCATGATTGAAGGAGAAAGAAAAGCTTTCCACAACATCAACACCCTAAAAAATTTACATCCAACAAACCAAACCTAAGAAAAAATACAGGAAGTATGATTTCAGGCTGAAGAGAGAGAGAGAGAGAGAGAGAGAGAGAGAGAGAGAGAGAGAGAGAGAGAGAGAGAGAGAGAGAGAATGAGTATCGCAAAGAACCCATGGTAAAATATGAAGCCATTATTATTAAAACAAAGTACCACTGAGAACACAAACAACAACACCAAAAATCAACAATATGGTGACAGCATTATCACACATTTTTAAGTATCAATGGCCTCAATTCCCCAATAAATAAACACAAGATGACTGAATAGATCAAGAAACAAAATCTATCTGTTTGTTATAAGAAACTCATCTTAGTGTTAAATATAGGCCCTATCTTAGAGTAAGAGTATTACAGTGACATGTGACCAGGAAACAGGCAGGCACCACTATCCTAATATCCGACAAAATGGACTTCAAACTGATACTAATCAGAAAAGATAAAGAGTGACACACTTCATTCTAATTACGGGAACAGTTAACCAAGAAGATATTACTTATCCTAAACATGCATGCACCAATCTCTGGGGCATCCAATTTCGTAAAAATTTTACTTTGGAAATTAAAAACACAGATTAACATCAACTCATTAATAGGAGGCTATTTCAATACCCCTCTTTCTCTAATGGTAGATCATCTGGACAAAAATTAGAAGTAGAAACATCAGGATTAAATGACTTAACAGATATCTACAGAATATTCCACCCAAATACCAACGAATAGTCATTCTCTCCAGGATCACATAGAAACCTTTCTAAAATAGACCTTATGCTGGGACACAAAATAAATCTTTACAAATTCAAAGAGATTGAAATCACTCCTTGTGTATTCTTTCTGAATGCAATAAAAGTTAACATTGACAGCAAAAAGATCTTTAGTAAATGCACAAATCATCGAGATGAAACAGCTCATTAGTAAATGATGAATGTTCCAAAGAGGAAACCAAGAGAGAAATACAGAACTTCTTAGAATTAAATAAAAATGAAAACACAGAACAAAAGATCCTCTGGAATATGTCCTGCAAGTGTAATTTATAACTCTAAGTGCATACGATAACAATCAAAAATAAAACAAATGATTTACTGACACAACTCAAAAAGTGGGGAAAACAAGGGCAGACAAAATCCAAGCCTAGTTGACTGCAAGAAAGGACAGAATTCAGAGTAGAAATAATGAAATAGGAACAAAGAAAATAGTACAAGAAATGAATAACTCTAAAAGATTTTTTTAGAAGAATAAAATTGACAGACACTTGGCCTAACTAACTGTAAGAAGGAGAGGGCCCAAATTAAGATGAGGCCTAAAAAAAAAAAAAAAAAAAAAAAGTGAATTTTTAGATTAAACTAAATTACCGAAATTGAACCAAGAAGTTAATACCTAAACTGATACATAACAAATGAGGAAATTGAAATAGTAGCAAAAAACCTTTCAGTTAAAACAAACAAACAAATATCCAGGGCCAATGGATTCACAGAAGAATTCTACCATACTTTCAAAGAAGGTCTACAGCCAGTCCTTCGTGAAATATTCAAACAAACAAACAAACAAAAAACAGAAGCAGAGGGAGCACTCTCAGACTCTTTCTATGAAGCCAGTATCACCTCAATACCATAACCAGATAAATACATGACAATATTAGAAACAGCAATAGCACCAGCAGCAACAAAAACAAAAGAACCCCAACAGGCCAATATCCCTAATGAACTTAGACTCAAAAACCCACCATGATCACTTTGATTTTATTTTTTGAAATGCAGAGATGTTTAAAAAATACACAAGTCAAAAAAACATAATACACCACATAAGTGCACTGAAAGACAAGAGCCACATGATTGTTGCCATAGAAACAGTAAAGCAAGAAAGGAAATTAAAAGGATACAAATAGGGAAAGAAGACATCGAACTGTCCTTGTTGCCAAAGGGTATGATACTGTACATTAGAGATCCCAAAAGTTCTACCAGAAAATTTCTAGAAATAATAAACAGGATTAGCAATGTGGCAGGATACAGAGTCCAATGTGGCAGGATACGGAGTCAATTTGCACAAATCAATAGCTGTTTTATACATAAACAACAAATATACAGAGAAGGAGATCATGGACGTGCTCCAAGAAGAGGAAATATCTAGGAATAAACCAGGGAGGTGAAGGAATTCTGCACTGAAATCCTTAAACCTCTGAACAAAGAGATAAGAGAGATACCAAAACATGGAAAGACATCCCATGCTTATATATTGGTAGAACTTAAAGTGTGTCTGAAAATGACCATCTTATCAAAAACCATTTGTGTATTTAATGCAATTTTAATCAAAATACCCATCTTATTATTCAGTGTTCTAAAATTTATATGAAACTACAAAACACCCCAGATAGCCAAAAAAAAAAAAAATCTTGATTAAAAAGAACAATGCCAGCCGGATTACTATCCTATATCATGCAATATATTAGAGAGATGTATTAATAAAAGCAATACTGTACTGATAGCAAGCATGTTAGACCAATAGACCAAAATATAAGACCTAAACATGAGTAAATACAAATTCAGCCTTTTAATATCTGACAAAGATCCCAAATTGTATGTATATATAATATATTGAAGAAAGAAACGTCTTCAAGAAATGGTGCTGGGGAGACTGGGTGTCCACATGCAGATGAATGAAATTATCTATCATTCTGCACAGAAACTAACTTCAAAGACCTAAACATGAAACCTGAAACACCAAAACTGCTAGAAGGAAACGGAGGGCAGTGCCTTACAGGATACAAGTGTGGGAAAAGCCTTCCTGGGTACAACTCCATTTGCTCAAGAATTAAGACCAACAGTTGACTTGTGGGACTTCCTGAAACCAAGAAGCTTATGTACAGCTAAAGAAACAGCCAGCTGGGTGGTGAGGAAGCCTGGAGAAAGCACAGACTCTTTTCCAGCCATGTATCTAACAGAGGATTGATTCCAGAATAGATAAACAGTCAATTGGGTGATGAGGGAGCCTACAGAATGGGAGAGACTCTGCCAGTCATACATCTGACAGAGGACTGATTCCAGAGGAAAGTACTCAGAGAAATAAAGACTCAAAACAGAACAACAACAACAAAACCAAAACCAAAAACCAAAGCAAAACAAGTGATCCATCCAAACACTAGGCCTAGGGCATGAGTTCTCATAAAAGAAAAAAAATATATATTGGTTAAGAAACATCTCACAAAATGTCCATCCTCTTTTAGCAATTAGGAAAATGTAAGTCAATACATACTTGAGTTTTCATCTTATTCAAGTCAGAGTGGGAAACACCACCCAAACAATTTACAACAAAATGTCGAGCAAGGGAGGCAGGCAGCTCATCCAAGTGCTTTGCTTTTATATTCGTAATAGGTAGAAAATGGAAACAATCTAAATATCCTTCAACAGACAAATGGATAATTAAAAATGCACAAATACACTGTGGCGTAATCTTCATCTGTAAAGAAAAGTGAAATCACAAAATTTGCAGGTAAATGGATGGAACTAGAAAAGAGTATATTGAGTCAGGTAACCCAACCCCAGAAAGACAAATGCCAAATGTTCTCTTTTACCTGTAGTTCTTAGCTCTGAATCTTCAGATGGAGGGGCAGGGCCTGGAGTAACTGCAGAAACCAGGAAACTAAAGTAGACTTATTACCAGGATAAGGGAGTTGGGGAACAACAGAGAAGGGAAGAGTTAGGTCCTAGTGATCTGATCAGAGGACAGCAAAACTGAGGGCTCTTTAAGGAGGTAAATACAGAGGGGGCATCAGGGTAAGAGGGACCAGCATTGATCAAGAGATTCGATTTGGGAAAAACAGGGAGCACCTTATGGAGGGTGATGGAGGTAAATATAGAAGAACGGCAAAGAGTAAGATAACAGTAGTATCTAGTTAAACCAAAAGGAATCATATTATTTACTTTTAAAAACGAAAAACTTAGTAATATTAATATGCATATACACTTTAATGAACTTTTTTTGTCTCAGCTGACATTGGTCTCTCTGAGAGCCAGAGACTACCTTACAAAAAAATCTCAATCCTAGGTATGAAAAGCACACTTTCATGTTGCTGGTCAGGGCTGTCCAAGAGATTCCCAAAGCATACACCCTGTTGCAATTGCCCTTGATTGTCCCCTAGAGGTATAAGGTAAATTCCGTTTGCTGAAGAAACAGTGCACTTCAGAAACAGGGCCCAGATTCCCCCTGAGCTAGAACTGACTTGAATACCTCCTCCCTGAGGACTGGCTGTCAGGGTAACAGAGGATGCTATTCAAGCTTCCAAAAGAGGGAGGCAACACAGTCCTGATCAACTGTGATGATAATGAGCCATCAATGACCACATGGCATGATGACCCTCAGGGTGCTCTAGTGTCAACACATACCTTGGCAGTAGCTAAAAGCTCTCCAGTTGGACTTAAGGCCTACTCAATAGAGGGAGATTCGTGCCTGTTGCTGGAAACCTTCATAACTGTCAGTGTTCATGAAGCCATGGGTACTGAAGGAGAGCCTACAAGCACTACTTTACTAAACCAGTGTAATTCCTAACAGTCATCAGAATATTTCTCCTTATATCCATAGATAAGTGTAGTCTCCGCTCCTCAGCAGGGAACTTGCCTCTGCAGCATTAGGGGAGACCATTACAGAAAGCCATAAGCAAACAAACTGCAGGCATGGATCCAAGTCCCAGTAGGCACATCTGTAGAGTATTCCTGCACCTTTGGCCCAGGGAACCTTGAGAAGAGGATATGAAAAGAGTGCAAGAGCCAGAGGACCAGGGAGTTACACGTGAGACTGTGTTTTCTAGTAACGCCAGAAACAGCATCCATGATGTCTTGCCAGCATGACTGCCTAAACTTGGTCTAAACAAAGACGTAAACAATAGAAATGCCAAAGGAGACTTCGGAAAGACCTCCGAAGCCTAAACCCTACACAAAGAACCAAGTAAAGCTGAGAATGGGAGGAAGAACCCTTACCTAGGGAAGAACACACCAATTGGCTATCTAATACCCAATAGTCCCTAAAAACATACCTGCAAATAATGTACAAACCGAGCAGGTTGTATTTAGGAATATATATGTATTTACATGTACACATAGGCATGCGGTAACAATGACAAAAGATGCCATTCATTTGAAAGAGAGCAAAGAGGGGTGTATGGGGGTTCTCAAGTTAGGGAAGGGTAGAAAGAAATGTTGTATTTATATTATAATCTCAAAACCTTTTAACGTTTGAAAAAAACAGCATAGGAATAATATGCCTAGCACATAGTGGAGGGTGTTGTCAGTTTATTTTCTGTTCTCCCACCCCCAGCCCCTCCCTCTTCAGTGGATGCAGTGTACTTCTTCAGTAGCCCTGAGATTTGACTTTGCTTGGTACTTCTGGGCCTGTTTCCCTCTAGGGGACTCTCTACTCCCAGTAGGAGTAGTTGGAGAAATGAGAGAGAGCCAGCCACCCTGCTTTAATGCCTGGTCTGTTTTTTATCACCTAGTAAACTCCATGGTTGGATTGTAAAAATCCCTGTGCCTTTATTTTTACCTGAAAGTAAACCCCAAGCACCTTAGCTTACCTCTGGCAAGGGCAGAATGCTCCCCCAGAGGAGAGAGTCACGAGGAAACGTGGCCCTGTCGGGTCCCCTTCCTGACACTGCCTGCCATGCCTCACTCGCAGCATTTCAGCATTTCAGTTTGTTGTTCTTACCTCGTAAGCATAGATCTTGGACACACACACACACACACACACACACACACACACACACACACACACACGTCTTCCCACCTACCAAAAACTACAGAGATGTCACATGTGGTGCCTTAAGGAAGGAGTTACTTTTCTATGTACCACATAATGTGTGTAGGGCAACTCTCCAGCAGCACAGACATAATTATGTAAAAATCATATACTTTCCCTGCCCTCCTCCATCCTTTCCCCACCTTCCTCCTTCTGTCCATCCAATTTTAAATTTCATTTCTGGGCTTTCTGGGTCTCTAAGAAGGGACTATTGTGGGGCTAGAGACTTGGTTAAGCCTGTTCTTTAACAACAAGGTGCCTGCCTTGCTCTTGTGGTTCCACTGAGGAAGAGATTTGACTCCTTATCTGAGAGCTCGCTGTACCCTCAATTTCCAGTGAGGTGGGAGGGGAGGCAGGGGATTAATCTTCTGAAAGAGTAGAAGTAATTGATGACCCGCACACATAATGGCTATGTCACATGCTCTGACAAAGAAGTTGCTTTTTTCTGATTCACGATTCGTTTTCATTAAACCGTACAAAGGCATAAAAATTAAGCCCGACTAAGCATTCTGTGCAGCATTTAGGCAATTGCCTTTTCTGAAGAAAAGGGAAAAAAATTACACAAAATCTTTCCAGAAAATTCAGGTAGTGTGGTCATCATAGTTCTACGGTAGATATGCAAATTAAGTATGAAAAATGTTCAAGTCCTTAGAGAAAGTTTTTATGAAAACGACTTGCACATTGCAGCCATGTATCCTGGTGAGGCTAAAATTGGCAAAGGCAGAGCTGAATGCCAAATGATAATTTCTGCTAAATAATTCAGGCCATGTGAACTCTGATATTTCCCTTACTTTAATGAGTATAATGTGTGCAATTACCAACTGCTCTCCTCACAGAGCCAGACAATGTGCTTTTTCCTAATTGTGTACTCCATTTTTCTTTGGTAACTCATATCTGCAAAGTTTCCTATAAACCCAGTGTCTTGTACATGTAGTTACTGCATAAGTGCACATTAGTAAGTTGATGGTAACCATAGTGAAGAAAACGATGGAAGAGCAGAAGCTGAGTCTGTAACCTCGTCAGCAGTAGACAAATCTCATGGAGATGATAAATCTCATGACACGGGACTTGAGCTCCTCTGTGACACGGTCTTTCTCCTTTTCCCCTTGCAGGGAAGCGACGCTGACATGGTGGATAAGAATAAGTGCTGTACACTCTGTAACATGTCCTTTACATCAGCTGTGGTGGCCGACTCACATTACCAAGGCAAAATCCACGCCAAAAGGTTAAAACTGTTGCTAGGAGAGAAACCTCCATTGAAAACCACAGGTATGTGTGGGAACAAATGATCCAGGCCAGCAGTGAGAGCCACACACTGCATTTGTCACACAGATCACCCTCTCTTCAGAAGCCACAAGCTTTGTGGGTCTGATGGCAGGTGCCATTCAAATCCCACTGGCATGGATGGGAAGCCTGGGTACACCCGACCAATGGAGTGCGATTCCATGGGCGTGTACAGAGTTTTTTATCTAGTGTGTGCATCCTCCAGGATATTTGTCACATTGATCACATATCGTGTAAGTTGCACATCTGTGGTGTTCTTCCCAGGTTCAGCGTGTATTCCACATAGGTGTGGGTGTGCACGTTGCATAGGAGGTAGGTTCCTGCCAGTGTCTGTGGAAACCAAGTACCATTCTTTACATGTGTGCTTTACATACAGCAGGATATTATTACACTGCATTGTGTAGGGGAGGCAGAGATAAAAGCCATAGTCTTTACAGCCACTTTAGTTTGGAGACAAGTGTGTATTTATGGCATTCCTGCCATCATACTGGAGATGCTATGATTCGACTCTATTAACTTTGATCAGTAACTTAAATATTGATCACAGATTGCTTGACCTTCTAAATGCATAACTAAAGAATGTCTTCAGAGGTTTACCAAATCATAAAACTAAAATATTTTTATGATTCAGGAGTGCTGAAACTGTTTGGACAAGATTTATATTGTGATGAAGATGTTACTGCATTGGGTTATAATCCCAAGAACTTAGGGGATATTTTTCATTATGTCTACTCTTGCAGTGCAATTAAAATTTAGTAGTGCATTTTATCTTGCTGTCTAATGTATCGTGCATAAATCATGGGTGTAATTATTTTTAAATGGTATTTTGGAAATGAGTGTCTGAAACAATGCTTGGCTTTTATTTCACTGGTGTATTTCTTCAGCAAGTATCTTCTTTTGCTTAACAAATAGCAAGGAATCTTTTTGCTTCGTTTTTCAGCTGAGTTTGAGTACAGCATATTGTGGTTTTGGAGGTGGATGTGACATTCAGGTGTAGAGCGGTTTTGTCTGGAAACGAGTGCAGCTTATTTTGGAACCTCTGCGTGATGTCGCATTGAACAAGTGGCGCTCTGTTGAGACACTTGTTCTCTGAAAGGCTGGGACACTAACCTTGTGACCTACGCATCATCAAATCTCTTAAAATAGACACACCAGAGAAAGAGTCACTGGAAATTTTCTGCTTTTTTTCTTTCTGTGAATGAGTAACTAGCTCATGTGTTCTCTTTGCCTAAGGAGAAGACTGCTGTTAAATTTCATTTTTGGAGATAGTATATTTGGAGGTAGTAATGGGAGGATATGTTTCTCACATTAATTAGCAAATGGGAAAATTATTATTTCAGCATCAAAATTTACCACATGCCAAACAAAAACAAACAAGCAAAAAAAAAAAAAAAAAAAAAAAAAAAAAAAAAAAAAAAAAAAAAAAACAAAAACAAAGCAAACCAAAACAAAACAAAACTAGTTCTTTGTGATTTTGTATCCGTCTTCAAGAAAGACAAGGACAAGATCATGTTCCTGAGCTCAGACAGTAACAGAACAAGGATATAGAACTCAAGGGCAGCTTATTAACTCTCAATATATTCCAGAGACAGGATCTGCCTTGACAGCTTAGAGGGTAAATTCACTACCAAGCGAAAGAACCTGAGTTTGATCCTCAGGATCTCTGGGTGGTAGGAGAGAACTTAAACTTTACATACACTATAAAGTATATGCGTAAAGGTTTATACATGCATTATGGCAAGCATACCCCCAGAAACAGATATAACAAAACAGTAAAAAGAACACCCACACGCGCGCGCGCGCACATACACACACACGGGGGGGGGGAGGGGAGGAGGAGAGGGAGAGAGAAGGAGAGAGAGGGAGAGAGAGAGAGAGAGAGAGAGAGAGAGAGAGAGAGAGAGAGAGAGAGAGAGAGAGAGAGAGCGCATTCACAAGCACTAGCTCAGTGACTTGGATCTTGCTGTCCATGGTGCTGAACTAGCCCTTGAAGTTGGCAGAAATCAAAGAACCTGTTAGGCAAAAACAGAATGGGAACTGGAAAGAACAGATTACACTATCAGCTTGAGGCTTCCACTGGGGACCAGGGAAATCCAATTGTCAAATCCTAGACTCTTTCTCATCCATTTTTCTCCCTCTAAATATCCTCTCATCCATCTGCTTTGAGTAGAAAGGATCCTGGAAGGTGACAACCACAGGCAAAATAATGGAGTCCCAAGAAGCTAGACTGATCCTAAGGCTTGGGGATGTGCCAGCTACTGAACACACAAGCATGCAGAAGTAGGCAATGGGAGCTGTGGGCCCAGGCCAAATGTTACAACATGGAGGGGACAAAGGGTAGCATGCTAGTGTGGCTGCCAAAAACTTGAGTGATAAGGAAGACACCTAAAGTCGTGAGCAGAAGAAACTTGGATGCAGTCCCAAGGTTTCGGGATGGAAAGAGATGCCCATTAAGAGGATCGCAGGTAACCACCCATGAGTTAAGGATCAAGTATCAGCCTGGAGAATGAGCATAGGAAACAGAGCAGGACCCTGGTCCCAGGCTTAAGTAATTGGTTGAAGTATGTGATCTAAAGTGCAAACCCAGTTATCACGAGGACAGGAACCCAGAAGCTGGAGAAGACTCAAGCTAGGGCATCAGGAGCTGCTGTAGAGTCCTTGCCTGGCATCACATTGCCTTCCCTTTCAGGCCACAGCCTTTCCCAGCAGCAGTTTTGAGAAGTCTCAGTCCCGAGGTTTCACTGTGTACATGTACACATGGGCTAGTGCTGCCTAATAAGCTTAGCTAGCTCTGAAACTCTACCTGTAATGAAAGCAAAAGAAAATAAGAACCGACATGTGAAACCCAGTCAACTGGATCATGATGCCAGAGAGAAGCAATTCCCTGATTAGGCATGCCTCTTATGCTGCCATGTTGTGAACCACAGCCTCCCAAACTCCGGTGGTTTTTCAGTAGTCATAATTGGAGTACCAGTCATGCATTCTCTGTGCCATTTCATCAAATGAAGAGCAGTCAGGACCTGTGAATCACTGCTTCTCCCCCCTGCATCTGTACTTGCATCAGACATCAAGTGGGACCCACTGCCCTTGGAGTTGCCTTTTTTTTTCAGATGAGAACATCTTTACCACAACTTCTAAAGTGCATGGCCAACCCACTGAACACAAGCCAGTCCCACATCTTCTTGGTTTGCGTCTTAGTGTCTCTGGTCTCGATACAGCTATGAAGACAAAAGCAACATGAGGGATGCTGGACCACCAAGTGGGTCATAAGGCCAAAGACCTTGGAGTGCAGACCCTGCCCAGATGGGAAGGGTAACATATACTGTCATATGTCATTTGCAATGAGACCAGAGAAATAAGGCTTTGCAAAGAGAGTCCAGACAGTAGAAGAAAGTTTTTTTGTTGTTGTTGTTTTTAGTTAGCTATCACTATAGCAACAAGACAATGACATTTTGATTTACAGCTGGCTTCTCAAAAGGCATACAGACAGTTTTTAATTAAAAACAATGATGATGATTTTAAAAGTAAAAAGTAAATTGGTGTTTGAACCTTTTCAAGACCCACCCCACTCCTTCATCCCTTATAGAAAATAAAATCTTAGGGGCAAATGCAAGATTTAAATGAGCAGGTGATTCCTAAATCACAATCTACCATTCAGGCTTTGTTTTCTCCAGCCTGATTCTTGCTGGATACTGTTTTGTGCTTTGGAGTGGCTGCAAAGCAAGATTGAGAGGTTCACTGATTTGACTGATGGGTTGTGGCAGAGCTCTGGGAGGCAGGGACAGTGAAGGAGATAGGGATATTCCTAGTGTAATCAGCATCCTGAGATATGTCTTAGAGCAGAGTCCCAAAGGACTAAAACTACTGTGAATGGCTGTTACTGAATTCTAAATCTAGGGTGAGTTTGGTCTCTTAGAACTTATGAGCAGAGTCTGTGATTTGCAGTGTTTGCAGCGACTGAGGGGGGGGGGGCCAGGGATCCCAGTGTTTGGGATCCCAGGTTTGGCATTTTAATCCATGACTTGAAATTCACATTGCTTTTAGGCCTCTACTAGGGATGTTAGATATCATGCCTTTCTCATGGCATGGAAGAGAAAAGTGTCAAAAATCCTATGGTGTCATTCAAAGGTGCTGTCTAACAACCTGAAGATTTCTCAGTAGCGCCTACCACTTTTCACAAGTGTGAGGGGCGTGGATCTTTGGAGGAATTTAGGGTCCAAACTATAAGAAAAGAATGCCATGAAAATTCTCTTCTTGGAGGATGAATAAAAGAACTGGGACTGTTTAGAATGTAAAATACATCACTTTTGGGGAAGTCTTAAACACTATCCTAGGAAAAAGCTATAATTGTGGAGCATGTGTTTTATGTGCATATGTTTTGGCTCATGTGCCTGAGAGCAACAATATATCCAGAGAATAGGCAGAAGATCAGGAGGTTAGATGGGAGCTCAAGACGAGGAAGAGTCTGCTGATGCCCAGACAGGTTCAATAGCAGTGTGGGAGTGTGGGAGCTGTTGGTGCAGGGTCGGCTGGCTGCTTCTTGGAGGCATTTCCAGCTGGGATTCCATCACCATTACTGCTTAGGTTAGATGACTTTTCAAAGCCCTCTAAACTGGATGTTCCCTGCCTGCTGCCACTTGCAGGTAGAGCCACTGACGGGATGGCTGAGAACACTGACTTTGAGGACAAGGGACCGGAGCTCAGGCTCAGTGCTAGTGGACTCAGGTTTATGCTTTCTGGTTGGTACATTTCCCTCCCCAGCTTCAGTCTTCTCATCTGTTGTTTTGTTTCACTGCTGTGCATATATCTGCATATATCTCGCTGTTCTGGCAGATTCTTGCGAGGGCATGCTTGGTTCTTTTCTAGTTTCAGAGCCTCTGATTTGTTTTTCTGCTGCCTTGTCTAGAACACAGAAGTTACTGCACTGAAGCTCTTAGGAAAAGAACGTTTGAGCTGTTGTTTTATGGACTGAGGCAGGGTCTGGGAAGGGGGAGGCATTTCTGGTGGGCATGAAACGTGTGTGTGGGGGCAGGGTAACTGAGGACTTAAGGATGGGGAAGGCCATGGAACCAAGAAGGAAGTCAAGGTCTATTCAGTAAGTAAGCCTTTCAGGAGGCAAGAGATATAGTCAGCACACAGGAGCTAAAACCCTAGACTAGCAAGTAGAAACAATGGGGAGTAGCTTTAAAGACAGAAACTCGGGGTAAAATAAGGAATCAGATACCAGGAGTAGGAACTCCAAAAGGGATCTATAGGTCAGGAATATAGAAATATCTTTGTTATCAGAGTAAGAACAGTGATTAAAGAGCTGGAAGCTTGATACCAACGCCCAGAGGTCACATGGGAGACACTACTCCCCTGCCTGTGCTACAGGGTGAGTACCAAGCAGGCCAGAGACATCCTCCAGGCTGTGAGCTACATGATGACTTCCTCCTGGCCTCCTGTATGGACAGTTTGCCCTGCTACATTGAGCTGATGGCTATGCAACACGATTCCCAAAAGACAAGGTAGATGACATCAAGTCTCATTTTGGTGGCGCCTCAAGAGCATGATCTCAGGCTGCCGAGGGTAAAATAATGTTCTCTACAGATGTTCCCCAGGACCATGGACATGTTATACAACAGAGAATCAAAGTTTCAGGTACAATTACAATGACCAGCCTAGCTCATCAACTTTGAAACTGGAGTATCCAGTGGATCCCATATAATCACAACTGTACTCCACAGTGAGAGAGGGGGTCCATCGGAGTGATATAGTGGGGGATTTGGGTGCTGGTGGAGCTGGGGAAGGCAAGAGTTCTCTTCTGGACTTGACTGAAGAGTGTAGTTCTGACAATGCAGCTTTTGGCCAGTGGGGCCCGTTTCATGTGCCTGGCCTGAGGAAGGGTAAAATTACAAATGTATGTTATAGAAGCCACTAACTATGTGATAGTTTGTCACAAGTGCAGTGGAAAACTGATAATTTGCCCAACAAGTGACTGACTTGTTGCCCTTATGTACAATTTACATGTTGTCCTGGCACCCACAGATGCATCCTAAGGGCAGCCATGACTGTGGGCAGGGCATGCTGGAGAAGCTGGAGGTGTACCTTCATTTGGGTCTTATTCCTCAGGTACAGTTACTCCCACACCCCTATGTATGGCCATTGGTGACTGCTTTTCTAATAGTATGCCTGCTGGTCTCCCTAGTATGGAAAGCATGCCATAAGTACCCTACACTAGCTGCTGCCATTTCCCCTTGTTTGTTAACATGCATTCTCAAATGTAGTGGACACCTTTCGAACCCCGACTTCCGAATGTGCCTTCCCTGTAGCTGTTCCACATCTGACATGATCTTCACACTTCCTGTTGTGTATCTTAAGTATACTCCACCTTTCTAAATATTCTACAAGACTCTACTAGTCTTTGGGATCCCTCCTGACTTGTGGAAATCGCAAAGAATGCATTGTGGGCTTTGCCTAAGCCTTAACTGAGTCCCAGGAATTAGGGGAGAACTTGGGTTTCCGGTACCTCCTCTTCTTTGTCATGATGATTATATGAGCTGATTAACAAAATTAGACAATACATCTGCCACATTATTAGAGCACCATAAATGGTTCTGTCCATCCCTGAAACAGCTATTTTTACTTACATGGTTCTGAACTTTTCTCTGGGACATATAATTTCTCACATGAGCTGTTCGATTGTTTGTTGTCCGAGGCGAATCCACTAGGCTAATTTACTTTGCCAGTTGGTCTATAAACTTACATCATAAAGAAGCCATATCTGCTATAGTCATTCTCTATTCTGGTGCAGTCCCAGAGACACCAACTTGACTGCCATGATTTTCATGATAGAGGATGACAGAAAAATAGAACTTGATGTTTAGTTTCTACACAAAGACAAATCTTAGTGTAAAAGTGCAGGCTGCTGTGCAGGGCAGATGAGCCCAAATAACCAAGCATGGTATGGAGATGCAGCTCAGTGGTAGAGTTCTCTCTCTCTCTCTCCATATATATATATATGTATATATATATATATACACACACATACATACATACATACATATATAAACTACCATGTGTATATACACATATGTAAATATATATATACATACAGATATATATGTGTGTGTACATATACATATACACATGCATATATATGCATATCAACAATTGAAAAAGTCCATTTATTTGAGAGAGAGAGAGAGAGAGAGTAACAGGGGTTATTTGAGAAGGGTTAGGAGGAGGAAAGGGCAGGTGAGGATGATGTAATTATAACATCAAGAAATTAAAAAAAAATCATTAAAATACTGTTGGAAGAAGGAAGAATGATGTTGGAAATCTGAAACCCAGAAAGGCATCTTTCCAGGTGTCTTCCATGTTCTCTCATAAATTGAAGTAAAAAACTTAGCTCGTGAATACATAGTCTGAATGAGTAGGTGGTGGTGTATCTCATATCAGAGGGCTCATTAATGCCTGTGGCAAACACACTGCTGATCTGAAACCTACCTACCTCCTACCATAGACATTAAGTTGATTGTGAATAGGTATAATGTAGCCATCATTTTAAGGCCAGGCTACAAAATGCAAGAACGAGAAGCAAGCCTGTAGTGTGATGCTCCGGAGCAGAGTGCTGCTATTCCTGAAGAGCCTGATCTGTCCTGCTGATGCATTGTCCCCTCGGGCTCCTGTTTCACCTGGAAGCTTTTATGAATGCATCTATCATTCACAGAAAAGGTAGATCTTGAGCCCAGTGTTTTGTATAACTCCCAAACATCATTAGCCTGACAGTAATGACACTAGCGCTCTCAATAGCCTTTCTTTCATTTCTGAAGTTGCTGTAGTGTGGTGCCTGTATTAACTAGTCCCTGCAGACTAGTCCTGAGACATGCTTAGCTGGGACCATGGTGTTGCTTCCTCAGTCTTGCTGCGGTGTTCACCTTAGTTTTTGGCACACTGAGTACATATCTGTTGGATGTCTAAAATTGGGAGCAAGCATTAGAATACTGATAGGCGTTTAAATATTTATGGCTTCACTTTCAGGTGAATAGCCTTAGTTAAACTTCAAAGACAATGGTGGACCTGTTTGCTCACTCTCTTGGTTTCTCAAAAGGCTTTTCCTGATAAATTGATGGTGTAGAATAGAATCCAAGACACAAACACAGCCTCTGAAGGCAGACCCAGCTTTAAATTCTGGGTAACCTATGCAGATGTTCATACGTTTTGTTTGCATACCAGCCCTCAAATGCATTGTAGAAGGAATACAATAAGGCAGGCAATACCTGCAGAAAAGCCTGGTGTAATGCCCACTGCAAGTACAGAGTGGATACACTGTTTTATATAAACAAGTGTATATCAGCATACAGTCAGCCCTTATTGTTGATGAGTAAGGATTCACTGAAATGCACTGGCTTTCCTTAGCACCTTGTAGTTATTCCCACATGTGTACAGAACCCTGAGAGAGATGAGTCACCCCCATAGAAACGGTCTACACTGAGATTGAATGAGGCCACACTCTAGCCTTCAGCTGTCAGCTCTCACACTCTTCGCGGGACTTTTGCTGCCTATTGAGGGATGAAGCCTTTTGACTATGATTTTTCCCACTGACTCTGGCGTTTATAATTGTCCCAAAGGATGTGCTGAGGAGCTGTTTAATGTCCCTAGGGCAAACAGGTGGATATGACCTCATGGGGAAAAAAGCAATTGTTTAGATTCTTTTAAGCCTTGGTTAGAAGACAGCTTGCCATGGACTCACTGTGTGCATTAAGTAGTGTATCATAAACCAAGATACAACAAGATTATGTGTTGATCCATAGGTCAAAATGTGACCTCAAGCTCATGAGCTTCCTCTAATAGCAGCATCTCATCACTCACTGTTGAATGTCCCTGGCCATAATGTAAAACTACCATGAATAGCAAGAATTGACTGTGTATATGTCTAGCAAATATTATTCTATATTCATTTCTAAACATTAAGCTTCTAAGAGTCTGCTCATTACTCTGCAATGAAATAAAAGCTAACATTAAAAAAAGAATCCTAAGTATGGTTAAGCTGTGTGGAGCTGAGTAGACTGACTGTAACCTAATAATAGAACCAGTAACCAAAGCTGGTAATTGCAGAGCCGTTATATCAGAAGCAGCATCTCACTGTTTCATTTAATCTTTGTGTTTCGTCATGCATGAAGCATAGTAATGTATTATCATTAGGAGCATCTTACTGAAGAAGCAGCAGAGACCTGCAAGTAAGTTACATATATTGTGCACAGTCAGGATTGAAAAGGAAAAGCTGGGAGGATTGTAGGTCCCAGGACTTTGCTCTGCTCTCTAGTGGTGAGTAATGTGCCATGAGACTTGCTGCTTTTGGCTCACTTACAGAGCACTGCAGTTCAAACCCCAGGGCTCTTGCTAGGTAGTCAGTAGCAACACAGTCACAAGGACAGATATTTGTACCCTTGCAGTGGATTGTCTTTCATTTGTAGGGACAATGAGCAGTATGGGGATGGGACCAAATCAGCTACAGCCTCCTGCACTCAACTTTGCTGTATCTAAGTGTGTTGACTCTATGTACTTCTTCATCTTTATCCCCTCAAGAAAAGGAGACAGAGCTTTAGGAATCTCCCATGAATCTCCATGCCAGACACAGACTTGCTTATTTGAGTTCCCTGTAGAATGAATAAAGATCAGGGTATTCTAGCTCTGTTTGAAAGTTACATAAATTCAAATGTTGAATAATGTATGCACCCCAGGTTTCATCCACACCTCCTATTTGCATATGAGATTTTATATACCATCGCGGTTCTATTCTCTGATTCAGGTTACTTGGATTGCTTGGCATAATCTGTCTCAATACCTGTTTTCATAGCTGTGCAGAGATAGAAGAAATAGCTATGTAGAATTGCAAATCATCTCATTTTCCGTTTCTGGGACCTGAAGCTTAGAGGGATGGAGTCGGCTGCCCAGGAGATGCAGGTGGCTGGCAGCAGAAACACTTCTCTTCTCTTGTAATTATCCCTTCAGGGTACCCTTTTGAAGGGGAAATCACACCAGTCAGTTCCTGGGCCACTTTCTGGTCACTAGGGCTTAATGTGTCATCCCTATAAAGAAGAAGAGTTGAAGTCTTTTGGCCATGACTTTTGTCCTCTGGACCACAGTAGGCTTGGAATAATGACTAGATCAAGTTTGCTGACTTCTTTCATTTTAGCTAAAGATACAAGATCCAACAGTTGGTTAGAATTAAGGGTTTAACACTACAACTATTGTCGCTTCTCCCTCCAAGGCCAAATGCAGAAATTTAATCATCTTCTATACAAGAATTCCTTTTTTTTTTTTTTTTTTTGAAAGATTACTCATTCTGCTACTGGTTGAGAGTGGAAATGAGATGCCAAGGAAAATCCCACTTAGTTCTGTGAGTTAGGGTGAGGAATAAAGGCTGTCCACCTCAGTATTTATATTTACAAGCACTGTGCATTAGGGTTCAGTAAGAGTTTGCTCTCAAAGATTGCTCCAGTGATGTCAGCAAGAAGTAATGCCAGAAGCTTATGACTGTGAACCCTAGGCTACTTGTCATCTAAGGCAGGTGACTTAACTTCCAGCCCAGATATCTTGCTGTAAAACACAGTGACAAACAGAGAAGTGATGAAGTTTTGCTTGTCTTCTGACTCTACAATCTAATTCCCTAAGGGCTAAGGAGTTTAATTGCCTGTCATTTGGAGACTCACTAAATAGTGAGAATCTTGTTAAGGATGAGAATTACCACATGAATGTTGACTACCACTCAACTACCCTCTTGAGTGATACTCGCAAATCCTTTTAACTGCCATGAACTCAACACCTATCTTTCCGGTGATCAAGAAAGCTTTAAGACTTGAGGTTTAAGTCTTTAACTTTAAGATTTAAGAAGTCCTTTGGCTGTAGCTTAAAGAGTCCCTTAGCCATGGCTATGAAGGAGTATGGCAGAAGAATAAAATGATCAGTTTTCTATGCTTAACCCTGGAACTGTCAGCGGGAGATGTGTTTGGTCTTAAGATGTGTACACAGAATGAGCACATTGCTATTTGGATGGACCTGGCAGCAACTGTAATTAAGCTAGCTGTGGGAGGAGCCCAGACCACGTCTAGTCTGTGCTGAAACTGAGAAGATGCTCATAAAGCAGGCGTTATACCAGAAATAATGAGCAGTGAGCATCCCAAATATCCTTATTCCTTGAAATACTATAGATTTTGAACACCAGCCTTAGAACACCGTGTTTCCTCTTGACTTTATAAGCATACCAACAGGTTCTGTGTTGGAATAAGTAAGCATTGCATTGCTTGTTGTTTAGAATAGATTTACATTTTCTCTGACCATGAAGGTTGGTGAAAAGGCTAGCTCCCATAAGTGGCTGAGGTTCCTCCTCTCTCTTACAGCCACAGAAGAGGCCAATGAATCGTCTCGATGATATCTCTGCCTCTAAGCTTGGACTACTTTATGATTACATCACTGGCCACCAGAATGCTGTTGGGCACTTAACCTCAACAGGCTGCCCTCTAGGCCCCGGGACTTCCTTAGAAGTGGGTCACTCTCACTTTTCTTCCGCAGCAGGCCTTGCACTGAGGATGCTAGCCTGTCCACGCTAAGCTCTGAAGACAAGACCATGGCTTCTCCATATGCATTTCTGAAGAGCCCCCTCTACCTGCCCTGAATAGTTCTCGAGCTACCCAGAACTCTATTGATATTTAGGTCCCTACCTTTCTTCTCTTGTCACTACACAGCCACTCATCATAAATACAAGGTTCACTGCGCCCTGGGTCAGGAAAGCCAGACCTTCCAGTTTTAGTGTTGTGTTTAGAATACAGTAGAAAATGTGCTAATTTTTGAAGAGTGAGTCAACAGCAAGTTGGCTCAGGAAAGCAGAGGCTTACAGTTTCTTTTCTTTTCTTTTTTTTTTTTTCTTCTTAACTCAGATAGCTTTCAAAGAACTCGCTTCTCTGGTGGATTGCCCACTCAGTGATTCCCACTTGTCTGTTGAGCTTATGGGAACAGAGAGTTTTAAATGTACCTACGATTTTAGAGAGCGTTTTGTTGTATTATGAGTTACAAAGGAGAGATTAAGGGGGCCCTACTAAGCCTTTTCAATCTTCTCTGCAGGCTGCAGTTTTTGTTAGTTAGGGATGGCTACAGGGAGGATCTAGGAATTTTGAGCAAAAGCCTCAACACTGGGAAGTTAGGGAGAGCATTAGAAGCCTGCAGGCCCCATCATATGTGGGGTTGATTGCCAGCAGCTTGCTACCTGTTGAGACCTCTTGCCTGAACCCAGGCCGAAGCCCACTCATCAGTTCTCCTTGTAATTGTACCTTGACTAATATAAACTGCTCATCATTAGCCTCTTTATTTTGCTTTCAGCCAGTACAGCAGCTGAGCTCTGAATGCCTGGACTTTTCCACTTTCTGTTAGTGAATCTAACACATGCAGAGTGTTAGGAGGACACTGACTCCAGGTGGAAAAGCATTTTCCTACATGTTTTTTTTTTTAACATAAAGGGGGAGTTAGTTCACACATTTTGGGAGTCCTGATGTCTTATATTTAAGAATTTTGCTCCTCAAAGTGTTTTATGCCATATCCAGAGATAGAGCTAACTCAGAAAAGCCCATCTCGTCCACTTGTTTCCAGAGAGATTGCCATTCTATCTGTGTCCCACAGCCTGTTTGCTTTGATGGCCTTTCCCTGTCCCACTGGTGACAACGGGGCTGAAGTCTCACCCCTACTTCAGGTACCAGCTACGGTAGGCATGCCTGAGCATCGAGGGTCATTAAGGACCTCTCTCTTCTAAAGGCCTGCTGTTCCTGGCCCACTCTGCTTCTTTCTTTCCAGGTGCTTTGGAAAACAGATGGGCAACAGGTTAAATTCCCTCATCTCCACTGTGTCTCAAGTATTAGGTGTGCTTCAGCTTCTCTTCTTCCATTTTGGTAGTTTTCAATCTTCAGCCTTGTGTGTGTACCCGCCTTTCTTTTGTAAGACATTTCTGACACTTAACAAACCCTCCCTAATACCCTATCTGGGATCTTGCTCAGTTTTGGAAAAGTCTTGGCTCTCTGTTATGACATCAAAGCTATGGCCCTTTTAGGATAGACAGCAATGTGTAAATTAGGGAAAGAAAGGAGTGGAGAGATTTGAGTTACAGCGTGGCTAAAAGCCCATCTTCAAACAGCCATGCAATCCACACAGGAAGTGCCCTAGTTGAACAAAAGCCCATATGAAGTCATCTTATATAAAGTTGTGGAATCTAGTAGGATGTTATTACAAGTATTATATTTTTTATTAGTCTTTTTAGGAAGCATATACATTTTAAATAAAAACAATTCTTGGAACTTGGGTCAACCATGTCTATTCTGGCACTGAAGTGCCTGAGGTATGCTATATGCCTGGTGCAGAACACAGTGCCAGCTGTGGTGCATATAGACTAATGGAACATCATGCTTGGGCAGGAGGCTATGAAATGAGCCCATGCCCACTGGGACGGTTGCCAGCTGTTAAGGAACCCGAGAGCCACCTACAAAGCTTTACGGCCTGCTATTGTCAACTCTCACTGAAGGGGATTTTGAGCCAGTTAGTCCAGTGAGGCCAGAGAGTGGTGATATTTGAACCCTCACCTCCCAGCTGATTCTAACTCTCAGCCAAAGACAGAGAACCTTAGTCCTAATTTTCCAAACTTAATTTGCAGAATACAGACTTCTATCTCTTGGTTGGGGAATGAACTCAGGTTAACATCCTGACAGGAGATGTGTATGCTTGGGGACACACTAGGGAGCAGATTTGAACTCGCTGTTCTCTCCCTGGCTATCCTTGGCACTAGCAGCCTCATCAAAAGAAATTATTTACATTCCCATGTACTCAGCCACTGTCATTTCTATGTAGAGCAATGATGTGCGCTGAGGAAGCTGTAGTGGTATTCATGGCGATGGCTAATTCACTTAGTAATGTATGCTTTGTGTAGGTCCTCAGGGGAATGAACTAACTTAATGACTTTCCAGCATTTATCTGGAAAGACTCACTGAGCCTAAACACTCCTTCCTAATTTGTGCTCACCCTCTGTTCACCCACCTTACTGCTCAATTGGAAAAGCAACGCTATTAAGCCTGATGCTTCATAATTCTTAGAGCCTGGGCAGGGCGGGGTGGGGGTGGGGGTCGGGGGGTCAGGTCAGCATGGAACACTGTGGCTGTTCTTAGTGTAGATGTCAGAAGAGACCAGCCGTGTCCTAGAGTGCAGGCGCTCATCTGCCTTCCAATGCGGTCTCGTGAGGTTCCGGAGTTGCTTTGAAGTGTCATAGAGCTCAGTCAGAATAGCATCAACTCCCAGGTTTGTTTACATCCAAATCGCAGTGAAGGTGAAGTTGTGTACTTTAGCTGCAGAAGACCCGTGAGTAGACACAGCACTAGGCACACGTGTACTTCCAGTAATTCTTTTTCCGTTTTGCTTTGTTTTCGACACAGGGTTTCTCTGTGTAGCCCTGGCTGTCCTGGAACTCTCTCTAGACTAGGCTGGCCTTGAACTCAGAGATCCACCTGCCTCTGCCTCTTGAGTACTGGATTAAAGGCGTGTGCCACCACCACCTGACTTAGTATTGTACTTTTGATACAAAGTAGGGTCAATTTTCGTAACTTGAAAACCAGAGAGTGTTGAGGTCACGTGCTACCTTCAGAGTATACATGAGGAATCTCATTACTGAAGTTAGAGAGAAACCAGGAAACTCCTTCCGTGGAGGGGAGGTGGCGTGGATGAAATAAAGGCAGATGTGTATGTGGGAGTTCTGCTCAGAGAACAGGGCCAGCCTCCTGTCCCACCAGGACTTCCAAATGTTCTGCTTTTCCTGGCCCCAGGCTGCTTCTGTCTTTCCCCAGACTTAGGAGTCGTGCTTTATCTCGGCCACACTTCTAGTCCGTCTCATCTCTGATACCTCTATAAATATTCATGGGCACTAAGAAATGGTCCTGTTGAATAGCTGGTGCTGTAAGCTGAGGGTGGGGTATGGCTTGGGTGGAGTGGGCGCGCTGACAGAATAAAATGAACCCCAGCTCATGCCAGTGCCAGGTGTCAGCTGTGCAGCCCTCCTGCTGCTCTGGCCTTAGTTTCTGTGACCTGATTGGAACACTTTCATGGAGCAGGTGTTGGGAGGTGGTGAAGTGACTAGTTCCTGTCAGCAAAGCTGTTGCGTCTGTCTTGAATGTTGCCTCTTGCCCATGCTGGGTAAGGGACTCAAAGTTAGGAGCTGTTATAATGTCTAGAACTAATCAGTTAACAGGTGTTTAGTTAACGCCTGTCCAAGCAACAGTTCACCATTATATATGGGCTGACTTTTAAAAATAAATTTAAAAATATTCAGGAAAAAATTCTAGAATTATACAGCTCACACATTTTAAGTTGTGCACCTTTCTGAACAGAGGGATAAAATCTCATCTCCCCCTGTCCTGCACAGAATGTCAATCACTCTTTGGTACAGTGTGTCAGAGCTGGATATACTACCTCTCTGTTTGCTACCTAGTAACCACCATGGACAGCAGGTAGATTGTCATGGAATCCCAGCTTATGTCAACAATGGCTCCAAATGCACAAGTAGTGGTGCTGGCCATTCAGACATGTCAAGTAGCACCCTAAAGTACATCTTTTAAAGGGGAGGGTAAACATCTCAATTGAATATGATAAAAGGAAGAATACATATTCTAAATGTGCTAAGATACGTAATAGTAGTTAAACATTGAACACCTGCGTATTGGGAGATCTGGGGTCTTAGAAGTTTTTCCCACACTGGCATAGAGGTACAGTGGATATGTTGTTATAATTGTCAATGTATATGAAATTATGCATCTAAGGTTTCTTTAGAATTTTCTGACTATGCCCTTAGATCATAAGAAATGCTTTTCAGATGCATTAACCAAATAATTAAACCCAAATGATTGAAACAGTCTGTTTTAATAGCACGGCCATTTGAAAACATAATACAACTGAAATGGGAACAAACAATCTTTCCATTCTATTCTTAAATAAGCTTTCTGACTAATGAAGGTTTTTGTCTGCTGGACACTGTATAGTTTCACAAACTTCTGCAACAAACACTGACAACTCCCCACTGACCAGTTAGATTCACTCTAAGTATAACACCCAAAGATCCAGGCTCACAGAAATAGGGAAGGATTGGAAAGGGTGTGGCATCTAATGGTAAAAATGTGGGTAACCTTGGGCTAGTGGCTCCTGTGGGATCCAAAAAGCTTTACTGCCTTTGGATTTTTAATACCCTTTATGGACTTTGTATGAGTGCCTTGCCTTACCTTAGGCCAACTCTACCAAGGGTTTGGGAACTGTGACCACAGCCAAAGATTTTGCCACCCTGACAGAGTAAAGCATTCCCTCCTGGGCAGAGTCTGCAGATGCCATGCCACGGTGACTTCTCTGAGAGCAACATGTTTTCCAAGTAGTCTGAGGGAAGCCCTGTTGAACAACAGCCTTTATTACGGTACCGGGGGTGGGGTGGGGTGGCGTCAGGGTGCCATAAGCAAGCCATCATTCTTTCTAGGATGTGAATTAAGTTGTAGAGACTGAATCTCTTTCCTCCGTAAGCAACTGCATATCATGTACAGGCCCGGTTCCTGGCAGCCGAGATGGATCAGTGAACAAAGAGACAGTAACCCTTGTCCTGTGGAACCTACGCTCTAAATTCTTGCTCATATGAGGAAGTTATAAAAGGCTTTTCTTCACGTCCCTTCCAGAGTTCTGTGTAATGGCCTATTTTTCAGAGATGACAATCCCAAAGAACACAGGCATACTTAGGATATCTCAATCCTAATCAGTGACTGAAACCGGAGGGCCTTATTCTGTATTAATGAAAACCGGTGGGCTATGACCACTGTCTAAATGAACACTGATAACATATGCATGCAGGCGGGTGAGGAAGCGAACCCTGTTAGCAGGCCGATTATGCTAAGAGTGTTGACACACAGCTGAATTAGAGTGACAGTTGTACAAAGTCATCTTCCTCTTTATTTTTGGGAAGCACACAATGGAATACAGCTTGAGACATCCCATACTCTGGTGTTTAATTTATAGTTTGCCGTGTGATTTTTCTTTTCTCTCTCATGGCATGGGGAGCAGAATTTACTTCCCATTCTCTCCTAGGAGAAGAAGAGAAGGACTTAACTTTATCTAAGTAATTAGAATCCCCCCTTTTTAAAAATACAGTGAAATATGCTTCTCTCCCCTGGGTCTTCTAGGAAAACAGAAGACACAGGAGCTCTGACATTATATTCTGGCCATGCCACCTTTCTTCCATCTTATTTCCAGGAAAATCAACAACAAATTAATAAATAAATCATTGCAAATGAAATCTTCTGAGATTTAAGACCTGCTTGTGGTGCCACCAGTCTCCCGAGTCGTGTTTTCCCAGGCTTTATGCTAAACTGTGGTAGCATGAGATGCAGCCTTCACATAAATTATAAAATAAAACCCCTTGCTTCTGCACCAGTGAGTACATATACATGAATATTTAGAAAATTCATAATCCACAGTAGAAACAAGCCTTGCTAAGGTTTTGATTTGTACCCTTACGGTATTTGTACATAGTTATTTACTGTGTATGCATGGGCATATCATTTCATGAGTGATTTGATTTTATACCGTGTACACAATACAGATCCTTTAGTGTATGTTCTCTCCTGAGCATCGCTGTAGGTCAGTTAATGCCTTCTTAAAACACGCCATATTGTATTATTTCCTATTGGAATATGGTGCTTCATAATACGGATACCTACATCACCTATGATGAATGCATCTTCTTTGCTAGCTCTGTACGACTGTTTTGTTGAAATCCTCAAAGCTTTCAAATTTAGCTTTCAGAAGGTATTTATTAAAACATACCCTCAGCAAGTAAATGTGAGCAAAAGTCCATGGTGTCCTCCTCCATCACACGTGCAAGGAATCTGAGTACAAGCAGGTCCTCTTGGATTGTGGCATGGAGTTGAGGCAGGTGCCTGCAGAAGGATCAGGCTAGCTTGGCGATGAGGCTGCAGATTTACACTGACAGATGCGTCTGCAGTCAGCGCTTAATGATCCAGTCAGATATACTATCTACAGTATTTGGGTGGAAAATGTGACAATTGCTGAAGAATTACTACTGTCGTTAATCTGAATTAAGATAAGAAAGAAGAAAGACAGTCCATCATAAGCCCTGGAAATCAATTTCTTTTAAGGGAAAAATGCACAACTTCAAATAATGCCCACTGACAAAAGATGCTGATGCCTGAGAAGTGCATTTGGGCTCAACATAATGGCTCATTTGGCCTGTTGAGCCCCTGGCCCCATTGGAAACCAGTTGGCATAATTGCGAGGCTGTTTCTTAAGTCACTTCTTACCAGAGTACCCTATACTAAATGGTTCATCTCTAAATTGTACCACTGGCCAATCAAGAATTTGGGACAATTAAACTCAAGAAAGTAAAATGGTGTAACACTCAAGTGGGAAGAATTAGCATGCACAGCTAGCTTTTTAATACAACCTGAGGCTACTTGCATAGGGGATGGTACCACCCTCAGTGGACCAGGGACCTTCAACATCAATTAATAATTAAGAACATTTCCCACAGACATGACCACAGGCCAATCTAAAGGAGGCAGTTTCTCAACTGAGTTCCTTCTCTAGGTGGCTTGAGTTTGCATCAAGTTGGTAATAAAATCTAACTAGTACATGTACTTGTAGGTGCACCACATGGCACAAGTCTATGAACCTGAGAAAATAGCTAATTGATAATCCCACTGCAGTATGGTTCACACCGAGTGGCATACAGCCCGAGTCATGGAGAAGCTTCAGTTGTCCTTTTTTAAAGATCCTTTTGAATTACAACAAGGAATTATAGTGAATATAAATGTATCTTTAAAAGTTAATCATCTCGTTTCCCTTACACACATTCAGACAGACATACATTTATGTGACTAAGATTACAAGTGGGTTTTAAGAAATGCTAAGTGAATGGTATTGTGAAGGAAGGATTGTAAGTTTAGAGGAAAGAGAACGAACTCTATGTGAGGTAGTCAGGGCCTCACTCTGTAGATGAACCGAGCATCCCGTAGGGCTGTGCTGCTGTAGGAAGGCTACAGCTAGGTGTCACGTGCCTACAGCAAGGGTCCGTTGATGGCAAGCGAAAGGAACAGCCCTTCACTATCCAAGTGTCTCCGTGGGAAAACAATCAAAATCGCTACTTAACTTGAGTAACATTCATGTATGATATTAGCTACAATTTTTTGAGAGCTGTGTTTTTGTAGAATGGAAAAACAGATGTAATAATATCCTACTGCTTACAGAGGAGCCAGCGCTGTTGCAGATGTTATGGGGTGGTCTTTTGCATGGAGATCTAAGATAGATTTGTTTTATGTTTTCTTTTTTCTTTTTTTTTTTTTTTTTAAACAGGGTTTCTCTGAGTAGCCCTGGCTGTCCTAGAACTCACTCTGTAGACCAGGCTGGCCTCTACTCAGAGAGCCTCCTGCTTCTGCCTCCTGCGTGCTGGGATTAAGGGACTGCGCCACCACCACAGGCTACTTTATGATAATTTTACAGAAAAACATGGCAGTTCTTAGGGTTGTGGTTCTCAGCACTGGGTGAACATTGAAAACACAGGCCAGCATGAGAGGAGGGTGTGTGAGAGAATATCTTTGGACTTATTTCCTATCCCCACATAGTCTACTGTCCTTGGTTGGAAGTACAGTCTGGGCAGAGAGATTTTAAGATTTAGATGAATCTAATGTTAAAAAAAACCCACGGTTTTGAATAATTAACTCTTCTGGATATAAATCTTAAAAGGGTAGGTGAAGTCAATATTGGATATTTTCTTACAAGTAGGAAGAATACATAAAGTATGAAATTAAAATAAAATTGCTTGTTAACTAAAGTATGGTTTTCAGTCAAAGATAATCATTATTCCTCTTTGTATTTACTTGGCTGGAGCACTACACTTTGGCCCAGCATTGTGTTATGATCCATGCACACACAGATTTTATTAAAACTGAGAGACTGTGCTCCTCCTATATAATTTCTATTTTTGGCATGGAGTCAAAGCTGTAAAAAGGAGAGCATTTCTCCTGTCTGTTCATTCCCACCTAGTGAGCCTGTGACCACAAACGGGCCAGCTGAAGAGGAGACGGTGACCCTGAGGTACCGCTTTGTAGAAACCAAAGATATCAGAATCAGGAAAGTCTTTCAGCTCAGGGACGCTAACGCCCTGGATAGGGTCTAATTTGATTCAAGTCTGTTTCCATGCTGGTGCCTTCATTTGGCCTCACAGGCATCACAGGGATGGGAACTGGCTTGGAATGGGGAGACGCTTGGCAACTGGAACAAAAGAGAAGTTAACCTTTCAGGTTTACAAGCTAAGATGGAATTTAGTGGAGCAGAGGCTACAAAACAAACAGTTCCTGTGGGCCAGAATGGTTATCTATTTGATAGACTCTTACATGCCATCCCTGTCCAGATGTAGAATATGAGGTATCAAGTAACCAATGACCACAGAATCTCCTTTACAGTTCAGCTTAAAGAGAAACAATTGTGTTTCAGGAGTCAGCACTCATTCAGGCCTTGAATGTTTGATGCGTTTCCCTTGCTGTGTAGTTCTCTGTCTTCAGAAACTTATAAGGATGCAGGAAACTTGGGAAGCAAGGTGCAATTTCCTTGAAATGGGAGACAGATATCTTTGCACAGGCAGGTTGACTGCATATTTGTGGCTTTCATTAGCATTGCTAAATCATGACGGAATGACACCAGATGGCATCTGAGACATATGGCCCACACTTGAGCTTCATTTCTGGATGGTTCTAGCTGACCAAATTCATCAGGGAGGCTGTTACAAAACATTAAAAGCATCAGAGTTCCTCCACTCACAGGCCCATTTAGTTTCATCTTAGCTACAACTGTGATGAGCACTCAGGATTAAAGGAGGGCTGCCTGAGATTCTATCATGACACTGAGCTGCGTGGATGGAAATGTCGGATGGCAAGTCTGTATTTGTGTATCAGTCATTTGATGCGAACATCAAAGGTTCCCCATAAAACCTTGGAAGCTTGAGGAATTGATTAATTAGTTCTTTAACTTGTCTTTGATGTCCCAAGCTGTTGCTTTTCCATGGAAGAATACCCTAATTGTCATGATTTTGTCAACTACAGATCCTTGTCATGGAGATTAGGGACTTGTGGAAGATGCTGTGAAATTGCTCATGACTAATGAGCCATCAAGACTGCAGACCAGTTTCTTCCTCCAAATAATTTGGATTGAAATATTTTTTTTCTACAATTCCGTGCAATCCTTTATAAAACAAAGAGGCAACCTGACCTTTGGCCTCTCTCTCTGTATTTATGTCTGGTCTACAAAGTGAGTCTAGGACAGCCAAGACTACATAGAGAAATCCTATTTCAAAAAAAAAAAAAAAAGTATGAAAGGGGCGCCTGGGGATCTCAGAAGGAGTGTTGGCCTTGGAGCTTAAGTATTTGGTCCTGCGTCATGCATTATAACTACGTCCACACCATTACAGCATTCTCTTTGCTATCTTTGAAGTCAATCATCTGAGAAATAGGACAGTAACTCCAGGCACACTCATGGTAAGGAGAGAAGCAATTTGTATGTTGAAAGCATTCAGAAGTTATTTTTGCTTTCCATTAGTAAACTCCTTCAAGTTCAATTCTATTCTTTCCCTAGGCTAGAAATAACTGCAAGTTCACAATGGGATGTGTTAAATTAATAGCTGGGAGTACAATCTCAAAATAGTGGTATGTGCCCTTTCAGCTTAGATAAAGCAACATCTGCTCGGGAGAGTGTCTCATCTGGTCCTTCGGGGAGAGAAACTGTACTTTCAGCTTCAGTGTTGGCAGGTATGGTCTGAACTGGCCTATCCTAATAAAAAGCTGACATATTTAGCATGGTTTCCTTAGTTGGTATCACGCAAACCAGGTAGCCAACCGCTCTGTTTGCTGGCTCTTTCACCTTTAGCACCAGTTGACTCCTCCAGAGCCTTTTGTTCTTGGTTGACTGACAGAACATGCCTTTGAGACTTTAATTTTTTCCCTACCTTTTCTCATGAAGAGACCATCTCTTGAGCACATTGACACAAAGCTATGCAATCTTTGATCTCAGTGCTTTCATTTAGAGACTCTTGTTTGTACCCAATTAGAAGATGATTGTTGGCAAAGGTAATTTCCTGGTGTTGACAAAGCCCTGGATATCCTGAGCATAGGATGCTTATTTCTCAGTACCATAGAGTAGTGTGCCCTAGACATGCACTGACGTCCCGTTGCTTTCTCCCACAGCAACGCCTCTGAGTTCACTTAAGGCCCCTCGGGTGGACACGGCTCCTGTGGTCGCATCTCCGTATCAAAGAAGAGACTCAGACAGATATTGTGGTCTCTGTGCGGCCTGGTTTAATAATCCCCTGATGGCCCAGCAGCATTACGATGGCAAGAAACACAAAAAGAACGCAGCACGGGTCGCCTTGCTAGAGCAGCTCGGAACGTCCCTGGATCTGGGGGAACTAAGAGGTAAGCGCAGTCCCCGAACCCCTGCCTCCAAGTTAGGCTCTCCGCAAAAGCCTGTTTGCCCAAAGCAGAGCGATGACTCTTGGAACTTTAACTCTGAAGGAAACCACGGGAGTCTTTCAAAGGAATGGATATGAAAGGAAATGGGCAGTGGCCAATTTTAGCTTGACTTTTAAGACCATCTTTATTTCAAAGTGTTTATTTCCATATTTTTATTGACGGCTTTTCAGATCAAAGATGCAGACCTATGAACCATTTTCTTGTCTTTCTGTTTGCTTGGAAGCCCCTTCTCTAGCAAGTGCTTTTTGTAGATGAGAGGCAGAAAAGAAGCTGAAGGTTGATCACGCTGTCTTATATAAACTCATGTGCTATTTATTATACCTCTGGCCAAATGAGGGAATGCTGCGCGGTGCAGCCCACTGCAGCCATCGCCTGCCTCCTGCCACCAGGGCTCTCCAGGCTGCTGGAAAGTATCTGAGGTTCATGTGGGTCGGTTGTCACTGAGGCTGTGGCAGAGGCTTGGAGAGCGTAGAATAAAGATGAGTGCTCTGGGTTCCTTAGGGGTCATAACCAGTTTATGAGAATCAGTGAGGTATTTTATCTTTAATGATCATTTAAGCATTCTTGATCGCATAAACATTTTTTCACCCTGATATTGGCAGTGTAGAAATAGAAAACAAAATTTCATACTACATGGTTATGTTGCTATTTTCTAAGAAAATGATGCCAGGAAAGATGCCGTTCACCCTATGTGCCTAAGCCTGGTACATTACATTTTGGATGTGGTTTCATGAGATGGCCAGGAAACCACTGATAAGAACACTTGTAAGGTAGAAAATACAAAATTTACAAGAAATTTTGAGAAGGCAACCTGGTTCTAATTGGGTTCTGCAAGAAGAACCTATGGTTTCCTTTCCCCTAGTCTGGTATTGGACCCGGAAGAGGGTGCTTCTGGCAGTAAATAACCTTAGGTGACTTCATCACAGAGGAGAGGTCAAAGGTCATGCTGTGAACTAAGATCATTGGGAAAGACTTGGCCAAGGTAAAGGACTTGAATTGGCACTAGGGAGAAGGCTATGTGAGCAAAATCATGTGTGTGCCAGGAGGCAGGACACATTAGCAGGAAACAGGTTTCTAGTGCACATTCTGGAAGATCTGAGTTTCAGGGCCTGGCATGCACCTGCAAAGCTGCAGTTGAGACCAGTTCTTCCTTAATGGTTGAATGGTGCCTAATAACAAACATGCAAATGCTTTGCTGAATTCCTTATGTGGGTTCTAGCTATAAAAACACCACAGCGGGTTTTACTATGTAGTATGTCAGCTAACTTCACACTGCAGAAGGTTTACATCACCAGCACGGTTGTGTTTTGTTGGGGGGATTTCTGATATTAACGTCTTTGTCTTGTAAACAGGACAAGCCTCTCCATGGCTGAGGGCCACCCTCACAAAGCTGCTATTAATGGCAGATGACAAGTCTGCTCTGTGGCTCCTTCATGGCAGGCCACTGGAGGAGAAAAATGAGGATACCACGACACAAGGAAGAATTATTCCTACAGCACATTCCTTTTGTCTAGTTTGAATTATCTATTCTGCATCTTTTATGTGGAACTATATCTTAATGACTTGGGCATCAGATTCTCTTGTACCAGAGTGGCTTGTCTTTGGTATAAAAGACAAAAGGATGCTCACTGACTTGGTACCACTATCTGCCTATGACTAGGTAGCGTAAGGAACACTGTCCTTGGATCCACCTTTTCACTCATGCAAGCTGATGCTTTGATATATATTTATGCAAATTCTCAATACTGCAGACTGTTGAGGAATAAAGTGACCTTGGGAAATCAGCACTCTTTAAAAGATTCATATGCACATACTATTTCTGACATAACCCTAAAGCATGATCGATTAATAAGGCAAAAATGCATCAGAAGTTTAGGCATGTCCTAACTTTAAAAAAAAAAGGGGGGGGGGCTGGCAGTTGTGATGCACAACTTTAATTCCACCACTTGCGAGGCAGAGTCCCAAGGATTTTTAGTGAGTTTGAGGCTAGCCTGGTCTACAGAGTCAGCTTTACAGTCAACTTTACATAGAGAAACTCTGTCTCAAAAAACAATATAACAAGAACAACAATAAAAATGGCACCAGGAAGATGGAGGAGGATAGAAGGAAAACAGTGTTGCTATGGGCTAGCTTTTTCCTCTCTCAGAGCATGCTTGTGGTTTTAAATACTACATTAGCGTTGCTTATTTTCATGGCTCTTCCTCCCTTCCTCCCTCCCTTCCTCCTCCCTCCCTCCCTCCCTTTCTTCCTCCTCCCTCCCATCCTCCCTCCCTCCCTTACTTCCTCCCCCTCCCTTCCTTTCTTCTTCCCTCCCTTTCTTCCTTCCCTTCTTTTTTAATCTTTCTTCCTATCCTCCATACAAATTGTTAGACACTTGAAATCTTACTTTTTTTTTTAGTTTAGTTTTTAAATTGGTATGAAAATTAAAGCATCTAGAATAGTAGAAGAATATAATTGCTGAATAAAAAAGTAAGAAGAGATCAAACAAACAAACAAAAGCCTGGTCCACAATTCTGCATGCCTTATATCTACAAGGTCCCTGATTGAATAATTTTCATAATACATTACTTAGGATTCTTCTCATTTTAAAAAATGATGCACATTTTGTTGTATTCACTTAAATGCATATACGAAAGTATTACACTTTTATGAGCTTTGACAGTCCAAGTACTTGTATGATTCATACTCTTGTGACTTCTGTGTATCATAAGAAATATATGGACATTCCTGGTCAGCCCCAGTCCTCTGACACCCACATGGACCACACACGTGAGCACGAACACACTCATGCATAATCATTGTTTATACCAGTGACCAAAGATGCTCTTGAATATTTTTGTCTACAAACTTTATAGTCTCAGCTATTATGTCTCATATTATGGTAGAGCTCAAATGAACTTTTTGTACAGTTTGAGGTAGGGGTTGAAATTAATTTGATTTGCATTCATTTGTGCAGCCATTATAAAAATTTTGTTAAATGTCCAATTTTCGTTTTTTGAGAGGCAAGCTTCAATCTGAGACAATTCGTTGCCTCAGATGATTTTGTTGACTATCTATTGTTTGTGGAGCTGGAGACATAGCTTATCAGTTGAGAGCGCTTGCTGCTCTTGCAGAGGACCTGGGTTTGGCTCTAGCATCCACATGGCGGCTCACAACCTCTGTAACTCCTGTTCCCATGCCTTCTTCTGGCCTCTGAAAGTATTGTGCACATGTGGTGCTGGAAAACCATGTAGACATAAATAAAAATAAAGTCTCTCTTAATGAGGAAATTATGTTGTTTGTGTGTGCATTTATTTCCATGCATACATCTGGTTTTTTGTTTGTTTTGTTTGTTTGTTTGTTTGTTTTTGTGGCCAGGGTGGGGGCGGGGAGCTTCATGATCTTATACACTGTACTGATTGTTTAACCTGTTACGAAGTGCAGCTTTTGAGTTCATTTGAAATTTTAATAATGTTCCTAAGAATCAAGCAAAACTAATTTCAACCTGTACCTCAGACTATACAAAAGGTTAGTTTGAGCTATGCCATATGAGACATAATAGCTACAACTATGGCTTTATAGAAGAGAACCCTCAGGAGCGGCTGGATGTTAGGGCTTAGGTGGTCCCCAGATCTGCAGTGGCTATTTCAGTTCCTTTGCACCCTGGAGGCGTTTCAGAATCAGCCCTCTCAGTCTCTGGGTAGAAAGCTACCTGGACTGTTGAGGTAAGATTATCTGTAGATCAGTGTTGGGGAATCAAATTATTCCAAGCGCAGGGTCACGTGATCTGTGAACACCTTCTCTGTTCTTATGACTTTGAGGTCTGTCAATGACGCTTCAGGGCCAGGGCAACCCTTTTGTGCATTATTGTTGAAGTCAGGCTGAATATTTGGTGTTCCTTAACCTATAACAAAGTAAATATATAATAACTGCATTAAATGTATTTGCTGATAACATTTAGAGACTTAGTTCCTGTGACTTACATAAAATTTTCAACCTGTTATTTTCATATAGTTTAATAATGCAAATAATATACACCTTTTTGCTTTTTCTTGATGTTTGTTGTATCTTGTCACTGGAAACTGTAGAATCACATTGTTTTGGCTTTTATGGCCTCAAGTAACAGGTAAAAAAATTTAAAGGAAATTTCCTACAGACTGACAAGCATTAGAAGTAAGATTGGCCTAAATATTTGTTAGTGTGTACGGTGAAGTAATGACTGTGGTGTTGCTTGTTCCAAGAAAATAAATGATATCTCCTCTACATCCAAATTATAATTTAACAAGGAAAGCTTATCTCTCTTCCTGAATATGAAGTCTACTATAAAAACAGCTACCAGAGTATGGAATTATGAAATTTAATGGTTGGAAACTACTCTGGAGTTTTTCTTTATGGGTTATTTTTTGTGTGGTGGCATAAAACATCTATAGAAGGCACTTTCTTATTTAGAAATAATGGCAATGTAAATTCTGAAAGTATGACTACTTGTGTATAGAATATTCATTTTATCTACTTTAATAATTCCTTTAAAATCTTCAGAATGAGATAAAGCCCAGGTTTATTTGTTGTTTTAGAAGACTCTAGATTCTTCTGCTGTAATTCTGTCTGAAGACACAACTTTCAAGCACATTTGAAATTTTAATAACGCTTCTAAGAATCAAAAGATTAATAGCCCTGTAAGACATGTTAAATATTGTTGAATTATACATGCCCTTTCTTTCTACAGAGCAAGACTCTGAGATCTAGAGCTGAAAATCAGTTGTTTTCCTCTTAGAGACATAGGTCTAGGCTCCCTCATCACAAGTATGCCCATCTCTGTGTCTCAGCACCTCTTGCTTGTAGGTGTACACATCTCCGTGACTGAGCACCTCTTGCTTGCAGGTGCACACATCTCCGTGACTCAGCACCTCTTGCTTGCAGGTGCACATATCTCTTGTGAATCAGCACCTCTTGCTTGCAGGTGCACATATCTCCGTGACTCAGCACCTCTTGCTTGCAGGTGCACATATCTCCATGACTTCTTTCTTGCAGGTGCACACATCTCGATGAGTCCTTTTTTGCAGATGCTCACATCTCCATGACTCAGCACCTCCTCTATCCCTGCTTTACAAGAACAACTCACTCTTTCATTTAGAAAGTTGAGATTGAGCAACTTAGATACATTTTAAAACCTTGCTTAGACCTCAGTTACAGAGTAAGCACAATTAACTCAGTGGATTCTTGACAAAATGTATGGTATACTTTTAATAAGTCATTTAAAAATTATTATTATTTTTCTTTTTTACATATACATTTATATTATTACACATAAATGTAATAAACTACATACAGCAAGAAGAACCATGAAACAGGAATTATAAAAATGTTACATTCATAATGTTTTAGCCATTTGAATTTGGCAACCTTGAAGAAAACATCTTTCCTATCTTGGTGAGTCTAAAAATCTGAATGTAAATCAATATCTATCATATCTCATCTCTGTTAAGTTAAAACATCTATCTAGACCTAAAAACATTTTAACCCCTAAACAACTACTTGTTTAATTATAAAACTAAACTATCTGGTCTTCTACTCCATCAGAGACTTGAGAAGGAATAAAATTAATTACCTACATAAACAGGAAGTACAGGTTAGCAGCTTCCAAAATGAGAAAATAACAGAGACAGTTTGCTGCCTGAACAGTCACCCAAAACTCTCTATAACAGGGCTTCATGTTCAGCCTCCTGGTCCAGTATATTTGATAGATATATTTGTGAGGCAGGAACTATTGAGGACTTGCTTACCCTGTCTTGGCAAACCCTGTCTTGGAAGAATTCAAATTTAATATTATTCTTCATATACATTATATATATTTCTACTCTAGTATGAGGTATTGTACCCATACAACTCAATTATAATACAAGTTTTACTGCCAATACTTTAAAAATGCCATTGCAGGCTGTTTAGGATAGTTAAGTAATGCAAGTTAATTGTTAGTTGATCAAATCATGGTCATGCCATTTACTAGTCTATTTCTATCACAAGAATATACATCCTAGATTTAATAAGTCAGCTTTCGCATGGGGTTTATGACTCCGTGAATTGGGCTAAATATAGAAACACAAAGAAGTCATATTCCCTCTGCATGGAGGTGTGGACTTGAGAGGGGGGGTTCTGTGGGGAGCTGTTACATTCTACCTCCCTATAATTGCTGCTACTGTGATGGGGATTGCTTTCGGGGGGGGGGGCGGGGAACAGCGTCTTACGTAGGACTTCACACCTTGATTGAGTTCCGCTGCGAGGTAGTATAGTGACTTGACTCCACTTCCTCTTGTTCTGCTTCATCTTGGTGTGGCCTTTGTCAGCATCCCAGGAGGTGGGTGGCTTGACATACGTAGACCTTGCTGCGCTGTGCCTCTGCCTTTTGTTAACTTATGTATCTGTGCTCAGCCATCTGGACAATAGATCTCTAAGGCTAAGGACAGGAAGGACACTCTAGGGAATAAGACAAATAGTATTCAAGGACAACAAGATCAAGTTAATATTGTCTTGAAGCCCAGTGCTTTAAAACTAAACCCAAGAGATGCTTATCATCGTCCACATTTACCGGGGATGAATTTGGGAGTGACTTTGGCCTGTGGTCCTGCCTTGTGGTTTCTCCTGATACTGTAACAGAGATGGGCTCCAGATTGCTGTCAGCCGCAGCTAGGATGGGCTGGAGGATAGAAATAGCTCAATTTACCCTGTGGAAATTAGCGGTTGTGAGTCAGAGTCATTGGGATTGGGAAGCCAGTGGTAACCACAGTGCAACAGCAATAGGAAATAAAGGGGTAATGGAAATTGTCGCCTGGTCATGTGCTCAAGTAGAGGTCATTGCTAAAATATATATATATATATATATATATATATATATATATATATATATATATATATATATGTATATATACGGATATATACTAAGGACAGAGTAGCCTATTGGTGATTTAACTGCAACAAAAACTGAGTAAATAAAGAAAGAAAAGGTGGCCTCCTCTCTTCACTGGCAGTCAGTTACAGGTCTCTATTTTTATCCCTTGAGTCTCTCCCAGGGCTTTGAAGAACCTCACTGATTAAATGATCCAGTTGTTTATAAATGAGACTGAGCCCAAGCTTTTAAAGACTAGCAGAAAGCATTGGCACACTTTACAACCACCACACTGAGTCTGGGCAGGTGGACCGCTGACTTCTGCAAGAGAGATTGCCATGCTTTAGTGACCACTTTGTTGGAGTTGACAGCCTGGCTATGGGCTACAAGTCTCTCCATGGTTTGATAGGAACAGAAGATCTGATTAGGTGACTAGAGATGCTGGTTTATGGGCAGGGTCATATTGTATGTTACTTCTTTGTTTCATCTCTGATGCACCAATTTACTCATCTGCTCTCCCCCCGCCTTCATCCCATTGGCATTTCCTGAGCTTCTACCACAAACAGACACAGGTGGCTGAAGATGATGCCTGAGCCAGAGGAGACTCCTGATTTGCCAGGTGACAGGAGAGAAGCACATTTAGCCTGTGACAGGTGCTAAGGGACAATAGAAAATGGCCAAAGAATGAGATGGGAGGTGGCTTCCCTGCAACAGGCTAGTGACAGCCTTGCAGACTTGATGAAGTCCTGAACTCCAAACTAAAGGTCAGAGAACCAGCTGGTTATGAGGCAGTGACTTGTCTCAAACAGAGATCCCCAGCTAGATCACTGGGTCATGCATGGAGGAAGAATGAGGCATATTCCAATAATGAGAGCAGGTAGCATGTGGAAAGCTGATGATGGTTAGAAAGTGGGCTGGGGGACAAGTATGGCCATGTTTGCTATGTTCTCATGGGTCACAATGAAGGGTCTCTGCTTTCTCCAAGAGTATGGTAGTGTGCCTGTGGCATTGCATATGAATCCAAGCACCACACCTCCCCTCTTCTTAAGGAATGGGCTCCTCTGTGTCTTGGGCTACTTGCTCATTCTGTCCAGTAGAATGCTCTGCCCATAGTGGCTCTGCTCTCATCACCCCCATGAATACAGCCCTCACCTACTTCCTTTGTTCAAGGTTCAAGGCTACATTGCCATTTGTAGGTGAGCCAACATTCCTGCTAGAGAATCAGCACTCATCGGTGATTGATAGGACTAAAACGAAGGCTGTGGAGCTCATTCGGTGCTTCAAGGTAACACCAATTGGCTGGAAAATTTTTATTAGTGTTGATGGCAGCTAGTAGGTCTGAGTTCAGAGGTCCCTAACAATGGAGCTCAGAAAGATCATGGTGGTACAGGGACCGTGTTGATCAGGCATGCACTATTGCTGTTGGTGGGGGGTGGCAGTTTATTTATATGAAAATTGGACCTTTCATCTCAGAACAGGAGATTTGGGTGACTGGTCTAAAAGTCTCATGTGGCTGAGTCAGTAAAAGAGCCAAATTGCTAAAGAAGTGAGACAAGACCAGCATTGAGGATAGAGTTGTGGAAGTGTAAGGCTTTGAAATACAGTGGCATCAAGAAAGCTTGGAAAGATGGCTGACAGGTGCTCAGTCTAGGTGCCTACAGCAGGGATGGAGCCACAGCAGGGGGCAGGCTCTATAGAAGTCTCCTGCCGGGCTTGCCCACTGGCTGAGGCTTATAGCTATGTTTGGCAGTGCTAGGAGCAGAATGTGGAGCTAAAGGGACTCAGATGACAGGGACAGGAGACACATCTATTTATAGGAGACACCCTATTTATATCTGCAGATGATGAAACCCCATCTTGAGATTCTCAGGGGGAAATCACATGTTGATATTTGTGTCTTTTCAAGGGCTCACTACAGAAAGCAGCCCAAGGCTATTAGAAGGGAGAGAAACTACTGGTGAGATGAATGTTAGACAACTTTTAGTCTCATTGGGATTTACAGTAAGAAATAATGGCAGCCTAAGCTAAATGAAGAAGGTTTGGGGGTGCTAGGGGTTTACAATAAAGAGAACTCATTAGAAAATTCTTGAATGTTTTTGTGTCCAAAATCTCCCCCAAAGGCCCATGTGTTGAAGACGGTTCCCCACATGATGGTCTTGGGAAGTGGCCGAATTCTTTAATTGCTGGAGCCTAACAGGTCCCCAGATCATTAAGATTTGTTCCCAGTGAGGATTTTTGTTGCTGTTGCTGTCTGTTCCTCTCCCATGCTCCCACCTTTCTTTTGCTTTCTGGTCATGACACAGTTTTACTCAGCCACAATATGCTATTATACCGGTCCTTAGCAGTGGTCCACTGGGTCATGAACTAACACAGCCAAAAGCCTTCCCTTTTGTGAGCAGATTAACTCAGGTATCTGTTGCAGTGATGGGAAGCCAACGAACACACAGGGAAATTCCAACAGGATTTGGTGGACAAGTTGGTTCATTAACTTTCCTATTTTTCCAGGGACAGAATGCAGGGTCTCATTCACAGGAGGCAAGTCATAGGCAGTCAGCCACTGAGCTGCTGCTCTAGGGCACTGGGTCTCACCCTTTCTAACACTGTGACCCTTTAATATAGCTCCCCACTTGGGACAGCCCGTACCATGACACTATTTCCATTGCCTCTTCATAGCTGTAATTTTGCTATTGTTGTGAATTGTCATGTCAATATCTGTGATTTCCAATGGTCCTTTGTGACCTCTATGAAAAGTCATGACCCAAGATTGAGAACCACTGCCCCAAGGCCTTAACCTGCACTGCCACGTGGCTGTTTGCATAGTCTTCTGAAGTGTGACTATCTCATGCTGGGCCTCTGGGACTAATAGACTGGCTCCATTTAACCCAGCCTTGGAGTTGTGACAGTAGAGGCCACATCTTCCCCTTTGTCTCATCAGCAGTGTCTAGATCCATACATTGTTGATAGAAGTCTATATGATCACTGCCCCCCATGCTCCCCACCAGAAAAACCACGCTCTACATCTCTCTAGTGGATAGTTTAAAGGTTTCCAGCAACACAGACTTGATAAAAAAGCACTATGTTAACAAAGGTACATTTTATTATGTTTAATCAATTATAACAAATACAATGGTTTCCCCCTTATACTAATATTTTCGATCTGTGAAAGCAGTGTATGGTTCAGCTAGTTAAGCATATACAGAAAATAGGACCTTTACATGGGTATGATAATTATAAAACACAATGCTAAATTGAATGGTAGAAGTGCTGAAGCAAAAACTTAGCTTAGATTACACCTGGTTATTTTTGCATTATTATTTTTAATGTGTTTTGACACCTTAGCTGCAGCATGTAGGCTTATACTGATCTTCAGAGCCCACATTCTGGGTTAGACAATTAAGCTATTTAAATGTCTTATATCCTGTCATAAGTGTTGGTAGGAATGCAGTAGGAAAATATTATGATATAGAAGAGATAATTTTCATTCATTCATTCATTCATTTATTCATTCATTGTTTATTTGTTCTTCAAACTTGCTAAGTCCCTATTATGGGAAAGAAATTGTGCCTGAACTTATAAGTGAATTCCAAAGTGTTTATGACTCATTCTTTAATCTGAAAGGTTTTTAAAGTATAGAACAAAGGAAAAGAGAAAAATGACACCCTTATAGAAATAAAACATGAGATAAGGGGGAAAAGTTTAAAAGCCCTTTAATCATGATGATTTTGGAATTAAAAAAAGAGAGAGAAAAATAATAATTTCCAACTTGAGATGAGCACCAGGGAGTATGGAAGCTGATGACAAGGTTATTTAGAGCAGAGATGGACAGGAATGAGGGGATGTGGAGACCACAGCATCATTAGGAATTAAGACAGGCTGTCTGTCCAAATGAAATTAGGCAGAGAAGACAGAATACAACCATGATAAGTTGTTTTGAATGTCAGGCAAAGCTGAACCCTTCCTGTCCACTGCTGGGAAGCTCTAAGTCATGTGATGCCTGGTGTCATCTATGTGTTAGGACTGCTTGACAGCTGGGGGCTTACTGAATTGGGCTGCAGGCCCAGGAGACCTAGATCAAGTGGCTCTGTAATTCTGCCTAGGGCTTATAGGACACTGAGGTGGTGTAGGAAAAGGGACAAGGTGTGTCACTCTGTGTGCACTTTGTATGCTCCACTATAGCTATGTGAAAATGAGCCTGGGAGCTGGATTCCCTAAGACCTGTACAAGGAAACTCTAGGCCTTGGAAACTCTAAGCTGAAAAAAAAAAAGATTTAATGAAAAAGCACGAGTAATAACTTAGATTCCTGTTCAACATCGAATTCAACAAGAAATCTACTTGGTGAACCTTCACAGTGGCCTATTTACATCCTGTGGACCGATGCTTTTCTCATCTGGGGCAGGTTTTGCCCATTATTTTTCCTAATGATGCTAATAAATGTATTGCTGTCTAAAAAAGGTATGGTTAACTTTTCATCTTCATTGACTAGGTACTAGAAAAAGACGAGCATGAATTTTAAAATGGAGTCAGTTCTGCACATCTGCCTCCATGTATGTGCTATACACCAATTAATTAGGCAGGAACTGAAAACTACTAGGTTCCTAATCTCCAATATAGCTGTTGCATCATAAAGAGCCCTGAATTGGTCTGGAAAATACCTTATTTATTGTGAGATGTTGATGAATAAAAAGCAAAAAGCAGCAAAAAATAACCCCACATGTGCCCCCACCCACATGACTTCTGTTATGGGCCAACTGGGGCCACACAGGGGGAGCTAAAAATATGATGTACAATTGCTAGACCTTGTTACTCTTACTCAGAGCTCCAAGACCTTCACTGGTACTGCCTGGAGGTCCCCATTGTTTGTTTTAAGGTTATGAGCTAGGATGGTATTTTGTAGAAGCTCAGTACAATATTTTCCTAAGGTTATAGGAGGATCTATCTGTCATGGTGGCTCCTAAGTCAGCACGCCTGTTAGTGGCATGCTTTTTGTTGACAAAATAAGAGATATGGAAGCATTAAAACCAAGGGAGTAAAATGTCCTTGAACAAATGGGAAACTATTTTGTTTTGTTTATAAAAATTATAACTTAAAGTTCATGCAGAAAAATAATCTTAAGTATCCCTTATGTTAAATTTTCTGTAGATAGGCATTTTGTAGGTGAGATTCAGCAACACTGATGGTGGTATAAAACAAACATAAGATTTTTCTCAAAGTAGGAGGGGGATCAGGGAGAAGTGGAACTTGTGGTCAAGATACATTGTATGAGAGGAGGACAAATAAACAAACAAACAAATATGTTTTCTCAAAGTACCACATACCTATTGAGATGTTCCTTAACCATATTGCTAACCCTTAATGAGAATTTATCATGTGAATGACACCATGGCCACATCTAGATGACATTGTCCTAGGTTGTAAAGAAGACTTAGTTCCTCTCCCAATATGTCCACAACATTGTTGCTTCTGTGGTAAGTGAAACTGTGAGATGACAGCTTTGAAGATGGAACCCAAAGACTCCAGGATGTTTGCTCATGTCAAGGAACAGAGACATAAGGAAGGAAAGAAGAAAGAAAGAAAAGGAAGGAAAGGAGAGAGGGAGGGAAGGAAAGGAGAGAGAGAGAGAGAGAGACAGAGAGAGAGAGAGAGAGAGAGAGAGAGAGAGAGAGAGAGAGAGAGAGACAGAGGTGTAGCCAATTGATTATTTCACGATCTATATCTATTTTGTCAAATATATTCTGCTACTGGCAATTATCACTTCATGAATTTTCCCTCTGAAAGTAGTGACGCTGTAGTCGAGAGGGAAGGACAGTGATAGATTATGTCTGGAACCCTTGTGTGGCTGTGTGCCCAGGACTGACAATGCTGCCCTGGACATGGAGAAATCCAGCACCACAGCTTCTCTGCTACGAGTCGCCTGAAAGAATGGTGCTTGCCGTTCCCCCACCACTTGGTTTTTAAGTGGCTGTTGTGTTGTTGACCCTGCTCAGCACCAAAGATGTACTAGTGTTCTTGGCATGGTCCTTGACTCAGCTGACTTCTAAGCGGCCAATGCACACATGTTAATGGAAGTTAAATGACTTGTACATATAAGAAATGGAAAAACTTCTCCAGGGAATCTCGAGAATTGAGTTTAATTTAACACAGCTGCACAACTAGGTTTTTCTCTAGAAATATGAGAACTGCTGATTTTGCGACAATAGAAATAATCTCCGCCACAACAGATCCTTGTTTGGAAGGTAACTGCGGTGCCTACGTTATCAGAGTGGATCCATAGACCTAGATAATGAGCAAAGATCTGCATGGACTCAGATTCGCGGAGTCTATTCTTATAAATTATGACAAGTAACGATACATTTACTGAAATAGCTAATAGACCAGTGCGGTGGTGGCACAGCTTTTTACAGGCACCAGCTGGCAAGCTGCTAAGTGAGTTGGTATGTGTTCCTGAGCACTGATGTTTTGTAAATAAGGATCTTGATTTCTTATGCAGTTTATATAGGGGGCGGGGGTGAGGGGAGGCACCTCTCTCTCCTTGGAGGCTTTGATTTCACAAAGTCCTGCAGAACAATGGAAGTTCAAGGGAGTGTGCTTGGAGTCTGGGCCCAGGTTTCAGTCCTGCCTCTGACCAAGCAGTAGTAGCAGTCTGGGGACAGTCACTGCTCTGGACCTTGGTTTCCTGTCTGTAAGGAAAGTGTAGAACTTGATCAGCTAGAGTTAACTTCTAGCATTTTGCCATCTCTTTTAAATAGATAACTTACTATGAGTTCATGTGCTTGGTGATTGCCCTTCCAAAATAGGATTTTTTGATTTTCCAGGTTTCATTTTAACAAACTTATGCTACCTCAGGCCCATACAAGAGATTTTTTTTTTTGTTTTTTGTTTTTTGGGTTTTTTGTTTTGTTTTGTTTTTTGTTTGTTTGCTTTTGTCTTCTCTCTATGGTTTCTACCAGTCCAGGGGCAGCCCAAGCAGGTAACCACACAAATAACCTTTTGCTACTAATTTGTCTTGAATCAGTGCAAACTGTGTCTCAATATATTGCCCCCTACAAGCCAGCTTACAAGCAACACTTTACTATAGTCCCACTACGCCCTAGGTTTTCCTTCAATTCCCAAGAGTCAGTGTACACAGACTCCTTCGCTCCTGCCCTGTCCCCTGTCTATCCCACTCCGGCCCCTCAGTGATAGGCACACATTCTGTGACGTATCTGTCTTTAGCGCTCAGATGTAACCATCCTTCAGTAAGTCTGGCAGTCAGTAGCCCACGGCACATACGCAGGTACCCATATGCAAACATTTGCCACATATTATTCCCGTCACTCATTTTCTCTGAGTGTAGTGACTATGTGAGTGGAGTTTACTCTTATTGTAGGTCAATCGTGAGGACCGTTTCTGCTAACAGTGGAATGACTCCTAGCAGATGAACCCTCCTGCTGGTAGTGTCTACAGACTCTGCCCATCTGCTTGAAGGCAATCAAGAGTAATCAAGTAGGCAGGACTGGAGGAAAATGAACAACTAGGAAGCACCACTGAGTAGCTCATAATTTTTGTGTGTGTGCTTCCCCGACCCCCACCCCCAGGATTAATCCATTAGCACCAGGCAGTCTCTCTGAAACTCTGATAAGAACCAGGAAGAGCTAGCTGCACTGGGCAGTGTATTCATTCAGATAAACACTGGATTGCTATTTAATAAATAAATGAAAAGATAAAAGGAAACCCAAGGAGAATAACTGGCAAAGAGAGGTCTGAGAGACCCATAGCATTGAATTGTGAAAAGAAAATTTATAACGGAAAAACTCAAGATTCTAACGGAAGCATCCAATTTTATTATATGTCGTCTGCCTGAACATTGAATGACATGTCCAAATGGCAGTCATCAAGCTGCCCAGCTAAGCCTTGTTGTACTGAGAAGAAAGTCTAGCTACTATCTCTCCCACAAACCCTTCCTCACGGGACAGATTAGGGTTTGGGTTCACCTAAGTTCACTGCTTGCTTTCAAAGAAAATACTCTAAAGGAATATATTGATTACAGACTTTATACAATGTTTTATTTACTCTTCCAAGATATAATTCTAAATTAATAAAAATGACTAGGAAGAAAATTGAAAATGTGATTAGTACTCAAGAGAAAGGAGACAAATGCTGATATAGCGCAGAAATGTAGCTGTTTTGTTTATACTTGAGAATGTGAAATAAAATGTACTTAGAGTTAGGAGATAGAATATTAATCAGGAGAACTGGGAGGGCTGATTGGTGGTAGAGTGCTTACCAGATTGTTGAATACCACACACACACACACACACACACACAGTCAGACAGTACACACACAAACACATGCATACTTAGACAGCACACACACACACAGTCAGACAGTACACACACAGACAGACACAGACATGCATACTTAGACAGCATACACACAGACACACACATATACGCGCGGACACACACACAGACAGACACATATGCATTCTTAGAGAGCGCACACACATGCACACCACACACACACACACACACACCCCAGATGAAACCTTGAGTGAGTTGTATTGTTGACACAGCCACATCAAGGACCCCAGTACCTCAGACAGATAGCAATAGCAAGGCTTTTCCCTGGTCTAAGTAGTGATACTGACAGTGTTTACAGAAAGTGTTCACAGCTTCTCCTCCTGGGTGGCTGGAACTTGAGACTACTCCCCTACCGAGACCCTCTACAGAGTTTAGCTAGCATGGCCCTTGTTCAACTGTAATACCTATGTGGACTTTCCAAGCTGCGGGTGAGTATCCATTAGAGCTGCCTGCCCAGCCCATCTTAGCTTTTCTTTGTGTGGTCTGTCCTTTCACTGTTCCCAGTCACCCCATTTTTGTTGCAACACACAGACACAGACACACACATACACAGACACACACAAACAGAAAAACCCATGTAGAGATTTTTAATGTTAAAATAAAAGTTAAAAATTATTGGAAATTTTATAGCATATACTCCTGTTAAATTTCCCTCCCAAGTTGAGGGAAAATAAAAAGTTATGAAACTTAGAGATTAGTAGTTTTTTAAAAAATTCCCAATATCAAAAGATCTCCGTAAGTGAAAGAAACTCTTGAGCACTGAGAAAAGCAAACACATGCACGTGCACACATGCACCCACACACACATTTGCACATACACATATGCATGCACACGCACATGTGTGCACACACAGGCACGCACATATGCACATAATACCACACATCTTCCTCTTACTGCTTAAGGACAGAGTAATTTAAAAGCCATAGGGAAAAAAAATTGAAAATTTATAAACACCAGAAACAGTGTAAGTTGAAGCCAATGTTTTGTTGTTTTAAAAAAATTCCAGAAGCAAGTGAGTCTATTTAAAATATTAAAAAGATAATAAATAAATAAATGCATCATGCACACATGCCTCTATACATGAATCAGTCAACTAATGAAAACAGTGTTCATGAATAAAAGTGTAAAAAGATATTTTCATTCAACAATATGTCTTACATACTAGGTCCTGCATACGAGGGAGAGCAGGTGATGCTTGCCTTTGACTTTACTTTGGCACAACAGTGCTTTACAACTTCGTCTATTTTCCTGCAGATTTCGTATTTCTTTTCAGCTGAATAAAATGTCTGCATGCACATGTGCCCCGTTTTTGCTACCCGCTCCTCTGTGGAAGAGCATCTGGGTCTGGTTTTCATGATAGTACAACAGGAGGCAGCTTTTTGGCCTTAAGCTCAGCCCCCACTGCCTCTCAGGATCTCAGTCTCTTGTCAGTCATATGCTTTGCCATTTTCTTCCTGTTCTGTGGACTCTGTTTTCAATGTCTAAATACTTCCTATCCTGTGGTGCAGGAAGTTTTAGTTTTGATTAAGGTCTATTTTTATATTTGTATCTTTTTGTTCTTTACTTTTTCATTTCACATCTATAGAAGCATTGCCTAACTTTATTGTCACAACAATTTATTTTGTCAGATAATTTATTTTCTAGATTCATTATAATTTTAGATCTTACACTGAGATATTTTAAGTGTTTTATGACTTGAGGAAGGAGGAGAATTTCTTTACACTCTTTTGCTTTCATTTGTTAAGCAGTCTACTTCCTCAGAGAATGTTGCTGCCATCTTTGTTGGGAACTAAATTCTCGATAAGCCTATGGCACTGCTTCTGAACCACCAGCTCCATTCCCCTAATCTACTTGTGTGTTTTCATATTAGTGCCACAGAAACTGTAGCATTTCTGTCAAATTCTGAAATCAGAAAATGCCAACCTTCCAACTTTGTTCTGTGTTTCCAGCATGAGTCTGGCTGTTCTGAATCCAACCTTCCAACTTTGTTCTGTGTTTCCAGCATGAGTCTGGCTGTTCTGAATCCAACCTTCCAACTTTGTTCTGTGTTTCCAGCATGAGTCTGGCTGTTCTGAATCCCTTTAGGAGGTAGATATTGTAACAGCGTCTTGTGAATCAATGCACGACAAGCGGCTAAGATGTCACGTTTCATATTAAAGACGTGCATCAATTTTAACAAGAGTAAATCTTTTGCTACATAAATACATGGCAATATTTCATTCATTTGGATTTTTTCAATGATATATTTAAACAATTAAATTTACTTTTTGTATGTATATGTCTATGTGCATGACACAGGGTGCACCAGGAGTAAGTGGCCAGGGGACAACTAACCTGTGGGGTCCATCCTCTTTTTCCACATTTATATGGTTCCAGGGATCAAACTCGGGGGACCAGGCATACATGGAAAGCACCTTTACCCAATGGGCAATCCTCCTGGCCTATCTTTCGTTTATGCCTTATGGTAACTAGTGTGCAAATCTTCCTCTTGTTTTGGTAAAGTTATTTCTAATATGACATTTTTTGATAAAATTAAAATGATATATCAAATTTAGTTTGAAGCTTTATTATAAAGGAATAGAAATGTAACTGAGTTTTATATAAAGGTATCTTGAAACATTATAGAATTCACTCATTTGCAGAAAGATGGGGGAGTAAGGGAGAGAGAAGAAGATAAAAGCATAAAGGGGAGGAGAGGGAGGCAATTCTGTAGAATTTTTGTATATAGCAAAATACCAGTATGTGCTATGTGCGGTTAGAGAATTTTACCGATATAAATTTTTAATTTCCTTTGTAATGACCTTGGCTAGAACCCTCAGTACTATGTTGAGGAGAACTGACAAGAATAGAAGTACCTTCATTGTGGACCTTCGGGAGAGATCTCTTTGACATAACGATTAATATTAACTCTACAACTTTTATCTCTTTGTAGTTCTTTTAATGTTAGATCATGAAAGAAGTTGGAAGCTTTTCATATTCCTTTCCTTCCCTCACTTAGGCAGTCATGTGTTTTTTTTCCTTGTTTATTTTTACCTCAATTATGTTAATTTATGTATGTTAAATCAAACATATATTCTTGATATTACTTTTAGTTAGTCACAGTGTATATTCTTTGTGGGTCCACTTTACTGATATTTTGCCGAGGCTTTGATTTCTACCTTTATAGGAAATATTCTTTTCACGGCATGTGAGTTCTTTGTTGTGATTTAGTTTCACACTAGTATGGGTTTTGGTGAGGTTGAGTGATGTCAAGCCCTGTTAGGCATGAAGATAGAACAACTTGGTGGTGCTCACCATCATGGCTTGGTGATAATAGGCTTCATAGTCAGAAGCCAGGCTGTGTTTCAGAACGTTCTGGGGTAGCAGTGGCTTTGTGATTTTATAGCCATGGCTTTGTGATTTTATAGCCATGAATGTGGATCTACATGATATTTAAAGCACATTTTTCCACTCAGAAAAGTCTTGTTTGAAATAATTAGATAGGTAAAGATAGTAATAAGGATAGTAATTGTGACTTTGAAATAATAGATCTCAGCCTGCGATAGAGGCATTTTTGGCTCTCATAACCCAATCTTTCTTTTTTTAAAATTAATTAATTTATTCAGATTAAAACTCAATTGTTATCCCATCACTTATATCTTCCAGTTCCCCCCCCCCCCGGCTTTCACCTTATTTTCCTCCCCTAAGTCTAAGACCAAGGTGGACCTCCTCCCTGACTAAGAAAGGACACTGCCCAGCTCACACAAGATTGGGTTATGTTCTTAGGCTACCAAGATGAGACTTGATAGCCTATGAACATAACCCAATCTTGTGTGAGCTGGGCAGTGTCCCTTCTTCTGTCCTTAGGAAGGGTTTGCCATGGCTTGATATCAGTTCTTAAAGCAGTAGCATTCACCGGTGAAGTGTTATGGAAACGGGCATTTCTTTGTGCAGTACATTAAAAACTCACTAGTCCATTATTTTTGCTTGTTACAAATCTATTCCGATGTTCCATTTGGGGTGCCAGTTCTGCCTTCGCTTTCTTTCCTGGTGCTCCTCTGCCTCTGTGTGTGACTTTAGTCACGTGTGACTTCTCTTTTCTTTGACTTTCTTCTTAGTTGGGTTCCTTTTCTTCCCGTTCTGGTTTCTAAACAGCAAATGGCTAGATTTTTGATTTGAGGACTCTGTATGTTTAAATATTTGTGTTTTCAGCCCCATTTTTCTTTTTCAGTACCACCTTGCTGCTCCTTATTTGTTTTGAGATATTATATTTTCATTCCCATTCATATCCCTGTGTTTTGTTTTCCCTTTTAATTTCTTATGCTTTAGTTTCCATGCAAATTTCTCTGATCTGTCTGTTACTGATTTCTAATTTTCTTCTATTTTTGTTAGGAAACATGCCTAATTGGCTTACTCTAATCCTTTAAAACTTATTAGGGCATGATCTATGGCTAAATATATAATCTATCCCCCAAACCCATCCACATGCACTTAAGAATGTGTTCCACTGGGCTCCTGCCTCTGTTTGGGGTTTCTTGGCTTACAGTGTTGTCCGAGTCTTTGATTTCCTTGTTGATCACCTGTTTAGTTTTCTGTCCACGTAGAAAAGGAATGTTTAAGCCTCGAGCCATCTACTCCTTTCAAACTTGGGCTCTGTCATTAGGTGCATCTATGCTTACATTTGTAAAAACTTGTTAATACATAGGTGATGTTATTATAATAAAATATACCTCTTTTCCTTAAAACAATTCAAACAAAATTGAAAGCTATAAGTAAATGTATTAAATAAACATTTTTATTGCTATCAGTTGTATTAGCAACTATATAACCAATTATATATGAAATTAAATGAAATCAATTTCATAAGGAAATATGTAAAATGTCCTTACACTTTATGCAAGGTGATGCAGTATTAATTCCAAGGTTAACAAAAGGTTAAAATACATGTGTTATAATTTCCTTGGGAAAATTATTTAAAGTATAGAATTAGAGTTTAAAAGAAAATGGAGAGATGGCTCAGCAGTTAAGAGCACTGGCTGCTCTTCTAGAGACCTAGAAGTTCTAGTCCTATCACCTACGTGGCAGCTCACAACTGTCTGTAACTCCAGTTCCAGGGCATCTGACACCCTCACATAGACATGCATGCAGGAAAAACACCAGTGCACATAACAATAAAAATAAGAACATTAAAAGAGAATGCATACAGATTAAATAAAACTAACATGGAACAAGGGATGGGGTTATAATTGGGAGGTAAAGTGAATAAATTAAAAATAAATAAATTTAATAAAAATAACATGGAAGTAGTAGAGAAATGAAAAATGCATTAGATGAATAGAAAACAGGTGTTAAGTGGAAGCCTTACCTGTGACCATCTTAAATATTTACCTTAATGAAAAAAAGAGGGGGTTTTGAAACTCTATTTAAAAGGCAGAGCTGATCAGAATGACTGAAACAAGTCTAAGCCAGTGAGGACTTTGTACACTGATTTTCAGTGAAGACAGTTCTCTGTGAGAACTTGCTATAGAGAGATGCTCATTTGTTTCCATGTAACCAACTCACTATAAGATTATGACTCAAATTCCACTGCAGACATTATATGTTGTGTGTGTGTGTGTGTGTGTGTGTGTGTGTGTCTGTCTGTCTGTCTGTCTGTCTGCATATGTGATATTGCTTACAGAATACATGTCATGAAAACTGCCTCAGTCAGTTTAACCCATTCAAATGTACTTAGTTTCCCTCTCATGTATGAAATCTCTAGTGTTGGGAATCATATAGTCAAGCTTGACACATTCTAGCCATGTATGACTCAGTATTAGTTTGGAAAGCACTTGTTTCTTTCTCCTAAGGTGTCGCATGCTTCACTCGAAGATCAAGAGAGAATGATGTTCATTAAGTAGTAATATAACTAGACACAGGCTTTGCCCCTACAAGTACTCTCTTTTTTATTTATACAGAAATGTATGCAAATAAAAACCATAATTCAGTGGACACAAAACCCTTGGTTGTGTTTCACTCCGAACCTTTCCTTCATTCCCCCAAATAGGGTTCATCACGTTCTTAGTCCCCTCAACCACTGCCAGCTCAGCGAACTGCAGCTCTTTCCTGGGGATTCATGGCCTTCATCCCCACCTCAAGTTCTTTCTCATTTTTCAACATGTATCTTTCTTCTAGAAAATTATATATTACAGAAATTGTGACGCTAACATATCTGACACCATTCAAAACTAATAAACCAATATTCATATGGTGTTATTAGCTGAACTCCATATTTTGCTCAAATGTCCTTAGCTTTTACCAAATACTGTTTTTATGTCCCAGAATCTCATCCATTTATTCATTTGTCTCATTGTCTTCTTGGATGTGACTTTCCTTGTCTTTGAAAGCATTAATAGGTTCATTTGTTTGTTTTGGTATTTCTTTTTTCTGTATTTACAATCTCAACAGTCTTCATGGTTTTCTTCAGTTATTTTGGAGAGATTTCCTCAGTTATTGTTGATATTTTCGTAATGATTATACTTGATCAAAGCCCACAATGCTGTTCTGGTCACATTCATGACTGTTAGGTCAGTCTCCCTTGCTTGTCTCTCTGTCATTTTTATTAGTCTTTACTGTCCTGCGCTCTTGGGAATAAGCTATAAGTCATAGCACAGCATACATGTAAGGAGTGAGGACTTGCCTTCCATGCCCTTGAAGGCTGAGCCTCTGACTAAATCATTTGGAAAGTTCTAGATGGAGGAGATGGTTCTTAATCACTCATTTGCAGCACTATAGAGTCTTGTGTCTATGTATATCCCATATTTTGGATTGTAATTAAATTCTATTCCTTTTATAGTGGGCCCAATTATGCTAGGGCATGCTAGTAGGAACTCTTCCTCCTATGTGCTTAGGTCATTCCTGCTGTTCTGTGTTGAGAGTGTTTTGTTAGTTTTTGTACTTTTCCTTCCTTATGACACAACAGTGTGCTCCAGGCTCAGCCTGGGAATTTCTTGCCTCACTCCATAGAATCTGACATTTCTTGTAGAAATCTCCCCCCAACCCCCCACAATGATACTAGAAATGAAGATTTGGTCATTACGTATCTGCTTACAGTGAATGATTTTTCTCCCCTTTTATTCCATCTAATAAGAGTTTATTACTTCAAGCTTTTTTTCCTTTCAAATTCAATCTTTTCTTTTAAGCTCCCCACTCTTCCCCATAAGAGTGCCCTAAGTGTTCCCCCTTTTTAATTTAATTCCCACTTGGCAACTGGAGAGCATTATAAAATATAAACCTTGTTATGTTGTTACTGTGGTTTAAAAATCCTTCATAAGAGCGGGTCTTCTCTGGGGACACGGTTTAAACTTAACCTTGTTGGAAGGTTTTATTCAGTATTGGCTTGCTATTATCCTTTGCATCTTCCCATCTATAAACTCTCAGCTGTGCCTTACACCACTTTTACAGAAATACTTGAATCATCAGGAGCCTTTATATGTTTTGTGACCATCACTCTTGGGTCAACCTTGCTTGCTCGTATCCTGGCATTTTGTCAGTCTGGGTCATTCTGTATTCTTGGGAACAAGTCATAACATAGTATACATGTAAAGAATGGGCATTGCCTTCCATCCCTTTGAGGGCAGGGCCTCTGAATTTGGAATTTTTTCCTAAATATTTTTCACAAGATTTATGACTGGAAATGTGGTTCGTTCCTCCTTTGACAGAATTCTTTTTACTTTTAGTTCTCTCTTTGGATGAGCCAATATCTTAAAGAAACTTCCAGCTCAGCATTGTTTATATCTCTGCTCAGTTGTATGCTGCTGTCTTAGTTTGGGTTTCTATTGCTACAATGAAAACACCATGCCCAGAAAGCAAGTTGGAGAGGAAAGATTTTATTCAGCTTACACTTCCACATTGCTGTTTATCACCAAAGAAGTCAGGACAGGGACTCAAACAGGGCAGGAACCTGGAGGCAGGAGCTGATGCAGAGGCCATGGAGGGGTGCTGCTTACTTGGCTTGCTTCTCATGGCTGCTCAGCCTGCTTTCTTATAGATCCCAGGACTACTGGCCCAGGGATGGCACCACCCACAGTGGGATGGGCCCTCTCCATCAATCACTAAGAAAATGCCTTACATCTAGATCTCACAGAGACATTTCCTCAACTGAGGCTCCCACCTCTCTGAATACTCTAGCTTATGTCAAGTTGGCACACAAAACCAGCCAGCACAGCAGTGTATACTGTGGTAGCACTCGTCACAGTGGAGGACCATCACCTTTCCTTCACACTACTCTAAGTGATGAACTTATTTCCTGTTTATACTCTCAACACTGACCAACATCTGGCACTTGCTCTGTGCTGAAGAAGTGTCGCATATTTGACCAAGTCCCCTGAATGGGGAGACCTGGTGGCACTCTGAGGAAGGATAGCAGGCTACCAAGAAGAGACTTGATACCCTATGAGCATATACAGGGGGAGGAAGTTCCCCTCAGTCACAGTCATAGGGGAGGGGAGTAAGGGGAAAATGGGAAGGAGGGAGGAATGGGAGGATACAAGGGAGGGGGATAACCATTGAGATGTAATATGAATAAATTAATAAAATTTTAAAAAAAAAAGGAGTGTCACATAGTGATCTGTGAAAGACCACTGGGTGATACCCACTGTGGCAGCCCAAGGCACAGTGCTCGCTGACTGTTTACAGAGGGTCAACAAATGGTTTTTCAAAGGTTGCATGTATTAATTTGCATGTGTAGCTTGCTGGACAGGGATTGATGTGGCAATGTGGTAGTGACGGGAAGTAGGTAGGCGTCTCCAGAAGCAGAATTGTGTCCTAATCAGAACAGCCGAAAGCCACAGTCTTCCTGTAGGAGGGAGACTGTATGCATGTGGTGTGGGCCTCTTGTGCTTTTATAGGATTGCAAAGGAGGGACTTTGGGAGTAGAAGGGTGCAGCCTGTGGGTCAGTTCCCCTGCAGTCTGGAAGGGGTAGACACCAATGGGGTGGTATGTGGGTCTCCTCATCAGAAGCTTCCACAGGTGTTTTCAGTGAAGTCAACTTTCCCGTCCAGATCTTCTTAGTCAGCTGTGGCTTTTAGGTCAATAACCCTTCATTCCAGACCAAAAGAACAGATAAAAAGAAGGGCGGGGCGACATAGTCTCTCATTGGCTGCTTCCTACAGAAGGGGTGTGGTTGAAGAGTGTTAGGCTGTCATGAGGATCTAAGGAGACATAGTTCAGGGTTTTCTTTTTTTTAATGTAGCAAGAGAAGCATTGATCTCAGTCGGCTGTGATGGATCATGCGATTGTCATCACGCACTCCTGGAGAAACTTGAAAAATAATTGTTAGGGTGCTGAAAACATGATTTGGTTACAGAGTTGAACTGAGAGATTGCCCATGTGGAGAAAGGAAGTGGCTTAGGAGGGGGGCAAGAGGAAAAGAGGGGTGATGGAGGAACCACTGAGAAAACGTTGGTGTTCATAGATGGGAGCTCCCATATAGCATGGGGGAGGATTTTTCTTGCATCTCAATGGGATCTGGATATTTTTCAGGGTTGACCTGGGTACTAATTGGAAGGATGCCAGTGGCATTGAAAAACTGAAAGGGGGCAATACCTCAGTATGCAGGATTGGGGAAAGAATAGGGGAGGTAAGAGGCTGGGGGAAACAGAGCCATCTTGCGAGGTCTGTTACAGGTATAGGACCTGGGAAGGGCTCGGTTATTATGTAAAGATGTAGCTTGTGGAACACAAGGATCTATAGTGATGAGGGGACAGGAGAGGCTCAGGAGCACTGGGCTTTAGTGGGTGGACAGACGCAGCAGTTGGATGAGTAAGTGGACTTGGCCACTTTTAAGAGCAGATATTCTGTTAAAGAAGGGTACCCAGCTCTCTCATGCAGAGATTAAGGGGAGAGGTGAAAACAGTCATAGAAGTTGCATTTTTGAAAAGTAAGAGATGGAGGAGCATCCAAACAGGTGGCATAGGAGTGGCAGTGATTGAAGACAAGGCCTCTAGTACAACTGAGATGAAAGAATGCTATGTGAGGTTGTTTTGACTTATGGTGACAAGTTCCAAAGTAAGTGACCAGAAGCAACAGGGGCGACAGCACATTGAAAGAAGGGAGCAGGAGAAGACAGGGGGCTAATGTAAAGAATTGTAATCCCCCTCAGGAACAGTCATAGGGGAGGGGAATAATGGGAAAATGGGGGTGGGGGGGGAGGAATGGGAGGATACAAGGGATGGGATAAACATTGAGATGTAACAAGAATAAATTAATAAAAAAATTACTAAAAAATTAAAAAAAAAAAAAAAAAGAATTGCGTCTGGTCTGGGGTGAAAGGGTGAAGGTTCCTTGCAGTCAGAGCTCCTCCATAGCATCCACAAGGTCTTCTTGTGGATGTATCAGCAACAGTGGCACTGTTAGGGCTTCTCAGCCTTTCTAATGCTGCAACCCTTTAATATGGTTCCTCACATTGTGATGACCACTCCCTCCGCCCCTCCCCCCTGCCAGCAACCATAAGATTATTTCATTGTTATTTTATAACTGTAATTTTACTACTGTTAATGAATCATAATGTAAATAGTTTTGGAGGTAGAGGTTTTCCAAAGGGGTCAGGACACACACGTTGAAAAGGACGCTGCTATAGAGTGAGAGCCACCCGGGGGAGCTAACATTGGAACATTCCCATTTGAGTCTAGGAAGAAATCTGGTTATTTTAAAGGAGGTGGGTCCAGCAAATAAACCGTTTAAAGGACAGGTTAAAAAAAAAACATAAGTATGAGGATAATAACATAAGGAATGTGTGATCACGGGAAGAACCAGAGTAGGAGAGAACTAAAAGCAAGGTGTTTTCATTGGATATTCTTGTCTGGTCTTTGTGTCTTTGGGCCCCATCTCAAGTCAGTTTAGATTTGTTGTGGAAGCAACATTGTTCCTGGAGAAGGGCACACACCTCAGCAGTACTCAGGAGATCTAGGAATACTGCACCAGACCAAAAATCAAGTTGGCCCAAATAACGTTAAGTTGATGTAAGGTTTCTTTCAGGTTTTCTGAGAGCTGGAGGGAGGGAGGGAGGGAGGGAGGGAGAGAGGGAAGGAGGGAGGGAAGCAGGGAGGGAGAGAGAGAGAGACAGAGAGAGAGAGATCAGCTGATGCAAAAATACCTTCAATCCACCTGTTTTAGTTCTGAGTCCTGAAAAAAAATGCCCAGAGTACAAGAAGAAGAATACATTACATGGTCCCTTTGTCCCCATTTCAGAGGTCATCTGGACTGCTTTTAGTGGTTTGGGGGTACAGATTTATGTCAACTGCTCCAAACTGGCCAAAGAGCCATTGTGGAAAGAACAGTAGTGAGAGAACTTCAGAGAAGGGTCCTTCTAAGTAGCCATGATAAATCTTAACAGACTGCAAAGATCCCAGAACATAAGACCATATTTTGGTGATGACATATATTTTTGGATTCCACGACATAGGGAGGGGATAACTGTATAACACAATGGTGAGCATTAGGAGATGACGTCAACAAGGAAAATTTAAAAATTAGGATTAATATACATTTTGTTTAGTAAGGTGAATGTAATTGTAAAACTGGCTGGACTGTGTACCAGAGCCCTGTAAAAGGACAAGGTCACTGTAATCAGCCATTTGCTACATTAGAGTCCTGCATGAGGAACAAGAACCTAGAAGCTTTGTAAAAAGAGATCAGTTAAAGTCAGCATCTTAATTGACATTTTAAAAAAGAAATAGAATCCTATTGAGTCCTTTTATAGGATTATCTAGCAAAATTCCAAGGACAGCACTTGTGTATCCCAAATAATTTCCCAAGCCTGTGGCTTTGATGGCAGCATTTCTGGAAGCCTACTTTAATCAGAGAACACGTGTGGTGATATAAACCAAAGTCTTGCCCTAGATCTGTGATATACTGCACCAAGACTGAGATATGCCCTAAGGAATGAATCATTCTTTTGTCCCAGGTATCCATATTGCATATGACACCTACCCTGGAGTGGTCCTGTAAGTGATCATATTGATTGTTGTGATGCCAAGTTGCTTGTATTCAGGACACCCTAATTTAGTATTTCATAATTGTCCTAATACCCAAGCGTAGCAATGCTGGAAATTCCCATATGCCGAAGAGATTCCATAAAGTACTTTCTTTAATTGGAAAGGGAAAGATTTCCATTTCAAACAGGTGTAAAAGAGTCACATGCCTGTATTACTATGAGCTACAGCAAGAATGAGCCATCAAAGAAATCGTAGAGAAAGAAGATATTCCAGACTTTTTTTTTTCTAACTTTAAACTGCAGTATGTGGTAGGTGCTTAAAATACAAAGAAAAAAATTACAAAGCCACTAAACTTGGGTTTATATTTACAAAAAATATATATAGAATATATAAGGTTTGGTACAACATATGGTTCCAGTTATCCACTGGAGCACCTTAGAACCGATCCCAACTACCCCTCCCCCACCATGGATAAAGAGAAGCCACTGTATTTGGCTATCCTGGTATCTTTGTTTTCGTGTCATAGTAAAATGTTTTCTTTCTATACCTCTTACACAAGCATATTGTTTCTAAAAACAAAAGCAAGCAAGCAAACAAACCTGGATAAGTTGTGGCAAGTTTAACTTCTTACATAGGAAATCTGTCTTCTCTCCCATTTGCCCCCATCCAAAAGAGATCTGAGCTGAGGCAAGCATTCTACAGGGCTTGAGGGAGGAGCAGGGCTCTGTCTGTTAGAAGGAGCCATGTTCACATATAGTCATACAGCTCTGGACACCATCATATATAAACACATTTGAGGAGCATTGTTCCCAATTTCCTAGGGAAATATTTTTAAAATACCAGTTTTCTCTGCGTGAAAATGGGTGCAGATGAGCCCTGTCAAACCTACCTATCTGTTTCTATATTAGATTCTTTGAGAATGTCATTATCAAAGGGGACATGCAGATGTTTTGTCTTTGTTGAAATATCTTTGAAACCAAGCTGAGCGAGTGGAGCTGGAAACGTCTTGGCAGCTTCAGAATTCCAATACATTCTGGATGAAGCAATAGGGCCCAGCCTTCCCAGTCTCCTTAACCGGGATACATCCCCAGAGCCTATAATGGCAGCTTCTTAGAAGGCACACTGCTCCTTGGCTTCCGTTTTCATTTAGAAAGCGAAGGATGAAAAAGGACACGTGGTTATGCCACCCTACTGTGAGTAACAATAAATGGGTGACATTAACTTTCACAGAGGAAATGCAAATGTTCATGTCTACTCTATGATAGATGCCCTGGCTGCAGGGAACCAAAGTGCCCCAGAGACTGGCGCTATCATTGCTCAACTGTTATCAGTCAGCCGCATCTGAACTCAGGGAGAACAGTTTGTTGAGACAGGAAATTCTCAGGATAGCCTGTTTTGCTTGAGTAAGCAGTTCTGAGAGGAGGTCATAATTTCTCAAGAATGTCTTAATCTGCACATGCCTTCCACAGCATTACCAGCTTCCCTATACCTAAAGCCCTTGCTCATTCTTACAAGATTCCTGACCAGCTCCGTCTCCATCACACAACTTCCATCCCAAGGGGCAGTGCCCCTTGCCGTGCTAATGAACACACTCTCATCTGTTGTGGCCAGACTTTGGTGGTCTTCCTGGCTTCTGTTTTCTTACCCTGTGCTCTGAAATTTAACATTTTTGGGCTAAAAACCTGGACAACTTCTGGGGCCTTTGGTGTCAGCACCAAGCCCTTCTTCTGAGACCTTGACTTTCTTGTGTCCTCTTGGAACTTGTTCCTTCTGAAGCACAGACACCCTTAGAGCACACTATGTAGGCTAAAAAACCATCAATTATGACCTAAGACCCCTGGTCTCTGAGATCTCTCATCGCGATGAGTAGTTTAGGACCTGTGAACAGAACCTCATGTCTAGGGACTTTATTGGCACTCTGTATAAACCTAGACTGACTTCTTGGGAGAGGATTAGGATGGCTTCCAGTCTCCTTTCATTTTCTCTTCCCCCTCTTCTCTTGCTCCCCCTCCTTCTAAGACCTCATCTGATCTCCAGGTAAGAGGCTGTTCTCCAGTTATCTCCACTTCATATCCACCACACTGGTCTGAGACAGAAGTACCCCACCATGTGTCAGGAACACCCCGAGTTCCTCATATCTCATTGGTCTAAAGACTCTAGGAGCTTCCCATAGGACTCTTTTGTCCTTTAACTTTTCTGGAGTCCATGAACAAGGAAGGACACATTCACACTTTTGGTTAATCCCTAACCCAGAGGGATGTCTTGGGCAGAGTATCTGACATTTATTCTTGCCTTGCTCCCAACCCCATATTGTGATCCAAGTTGCCCATTTCAAAGGACACAACCTTAGCCTGTCTCTGGTTAGTATAAAAGAGGTCCATTTGCGAGACCTTAGACTGTCCACACTTGTTTCTCTCTCAGTTCAAATCTGGCCTAAGTATACATTGTACAATGGCCACCACTGGCCCAAATGTAAAACTTTTGATTTTAACATCTTAAACAACTTCGTTAAACAAAATGGAGGCTGCTCTGAAGTTATTCTACATCCTCTATTACTCCTGAACTCATGCCTCTTTTCTGTCTCCACTCCTGACCTTCTCTTCATTTCTACATTTTCGATTTTACCAGCTCAAACCTATAAACCCAATACCAAATGCTTTTAGATGTTAATCTGGCTGAGAAGCCCCTTCCCTATCAAAGGTGAGCATGTTAACGTTATGTTGGCAAATGCAGTTATGGCATTTAAGCCAACATACTGGCTCTGGATGAGACTTGGACTTCCTACTATAGCATCCCATGTTTGTCCTCAACTCCTGGTCCTGGGTCAGGCTGGTTCCTGATTCTACAACTGGGAAAAGGAGAACAAAGCAACTCGATTCTTCCCCTGTCCTGAACTTGGCCTGGTAATGTTTCTGGGGAAGCTATTCTTCAGCAACTCTGAAACCATATACTGTGCTTCTATCTTCTCTAAAGCTGCTTGTGGGCTCAGCTTCATGCACAGAGACCCTGGAATTTCTTCCCTGTTTCTTTATTTTGTTATTCTGAGCCTACCAGCCTAGGCCATAGGTACCACCACCTTTTATATTCACACTAACCTACTTACTTAGAGTGTCTTTAAAGAAAAGGATATAATGGTCCATATTTGATCTTCAAAAGGATGGATTCTGCAGGGACTCAGAACACCCTGATGTGAGTTGGGCTCATATTATCATGAAGCTGAGGTCAACTTTAGCAGGAAAGTGGAGGATCTCATCAGGATGGAAGCCACCACGTGACTTGGGTGCATATTTGTTAATATCTTTTTTTTGTTAATATCTTTTTTTTTTGTTAATATCTTTTTAAAATTTTATTATGTTTCTTTTTTAACATATGCATTTATATTATTACACATGAATAAAATTAACTACATACAGCAGGAAGAACATGAAACAATCAGGAATTATACAAATGTTATATTCATAGTGATTTGGCTATTTGTATCTGGCAAACTCAAAGTAAACATCCTTCCTATCTTGCTGGGTCTAAATTTCTGAATGAAAATTAGTATCTATTATATTTCGTCTTCATTATCTTAAAACATCTATCTTGATGTAAAAACATCTTAACCTGTAACCAACTAGGCTTAATTGTAAGACTAAAATTTGGTCTTCAACTCCATCAGAGACTTGAGAAGGACAAAACTTAATTACCTGAATGAACCGGAAGTGCAGGTTAGCAGCTTCCAAAATGAAGAAATGACTGAGATAGTTTACTGCCTGAACAGTCACCCAACACTCAATAACATTGGAGCATCATCTTCAACCTTTTAGTCCAAATATATCTGACAGACATATTTACGAGGCAGGAACTATTGAAGACTTGCTTACCTTGTCTTGGCAGAGTTTGGCCTTCAACTCTGCCTGCATCAAAGCTTGCCCATTTTTAGGCAGAATTCTGTCTAGCCCAGTGCTGGTTTGCCCCATTTGAAGCCATCTCCTTAAGGAGGTTCTTTGATGCTCATCATCTTCTTTGAGGTAGGCTGGGTATTGCTAGGAGTTAACTTGTCATGTTGCCAAAGAGTCTTTAGAAAAATAAAAACATCTTTAAATGCCATATTCTGTAGGTCTCTGAGGCTTTTGAAGACCTTAGTTAACTATTTTACCTTAGATATCTAGGATATACATTCTTGTGATAAAATTAGACTAGTATTTGACATGAACATGATTTGTTCAACTAACAATTAGCTTGCATTACTTAATTATCCTAAATAGACTCCAGCACCACTTTCAAGGTATTGGAAGTAAACCTTGTATTATAATTGAGTTGGATGGATATAATATCTCATATTAGAGTGTATATATATATATATAGTGTGTGTGTGTGTGTGTGTGTGTGTGTGTGAGTGTGAGGAGTAATTTTGGATTTGAATTCTATACCAATGTATCAATGTATCAGAATTACACTTATTTTGCATCAATATATAAAAGTCTATAAAAATGAATTAAAAATAGCCTTATTTGTAAGTAACCCTTAAGGCCTTGAGTTGAGGAGTAAATTCAATAATCTACCTTTTGTTCTATCCTCCCTCTATATTTCTATATCCCCCTTTCTTTCTTTCTTTTCAGCTCCTATCTCCTTACCTACAAAACAAAGATAAAGGAAAAGAGAGATGTCCCTGAGTCCAACCTAGTTTTATATATAAGACCAATAATGTTAATGATATTTTAAAGAAGGCAAACACTGTGTGACTTCCTCACCATATTGGTTCGTGTCATCACATGGGACAAGCTAAATTTCCAGCATTTATGTAACTTCCTGGTCCTATTGGCTTCCTATGGATTACCAGGCCCCTTATACTAGATGAAGAAAATAAGATCAAACTTCTAAGATTTTTAAAAATTTTAATGTTTTGTATTATTTGAATTTTGATAGGTTTTTATATGATACATTTAGTCTATCGCTACATGTGGCAGTGTGTGCTGGCCATCTCTGCACTCAGCAGACTGCGGTGGGAGGTCCCTGAGCTCTGAGTCAGCTTGGGCTACATAGGAAGGCAGTGACTTAAAACAAACAAACAAACAAACAAACAAAAACACTGCATCCTAATTTAACTTTCACTCCATGCCTTATTTTTGTATACTGTGAGGAGAATAGAATAGAATGTTCAGGAAAAGGAATTGTTAGAGACTTCAGCTGTCTGTAATTGAAAATGTGGAGGCGGGACCTGACTAAGTACCTGCCTTCTCCAGTCCGTGAGACACGGCATCGACATTGTGGTGTCCTTCTCAGCCATGCTGATGACAATAAACCAGTGTTTTATGGAACACCGTTATTTTTTTTTTAAATAATGTTTGAGTTTCTTTGTTGATTTTTAGTTTGGGATAACCTATCTAAAAGTGAGACTGATACTGAAGACTCCCACTATTATCGAATCTAAACTTACCTGACTTTTGATGCCTTTGTGTTTGTTTTATAAATGTGGGAACCTCAACATTCAGTTGATAAAATTTACAGTTACAAACCTCTTCTCAATAAGCTGTGAAGGCCTTCATCTCTGCTGCTTGAGTTAGCCTGTTTTCAGCTTTCAGTGGCTTGGTTCATTGATTTCTATTCTGTGACTGTGTCTGAGGCATGTTTCTTGGAGACCACAAATAACTGAATATTGCATTTCAGTCTAGTCAGTCTGTGCTTTGTAATTGGTGAGTTGAATCCATTTACATTTAATGTTATTAGTGAGCGGGATTTTGTATTCTTTCAGATTTTGTTTATTGCCGTTCTTATTGGTCAGATTTTTGGTAGTTTCCTACTTCTGTTGGTACGAAGGGGTTTCTGGGATACAGTGTTAGCTCTCCTCCATTCAAGTTCCTCATAAAATATATTCGTTCTTATCCTCTTATGGATAAGACTATTTTTCTTCTTCCTCTGTGTATAGTATTCTTTTAAGTATTTCTGCAGTACTGGTTTGGGGGTCATTAATTGCCTTCAAATGAGCTTATCTTAGAAATGTTCATATTTCTTACTTAATGTAAGAGATAACTTGATTAGCTATAGAAATTTTGGTTCATACATATTTACTTTCAGGGATTCAAATATATCATTCCATGCTTTCCTGGATCTAGGACTGTTGACAAGAAACCTTCTTTATGTGATTCTTGTATATTTGGTTTTGTATATGAATTGACATTTGATTACAGCTTTTAATATTCCCTCCTTTCAACTTTTGATATCTTTGATATTATGTGTTGCAGACAGTCTCTCCTCTGCCACATCTGCATGAGGTTAGAAATGTTCCTTGTATTGGAATGTTTATTTCTTTTTCTAGGTTTAGGACATCTGCTATAATTTCAATGAGCGTATTACTCATGGCTTTTGGCTGCTTTGGTTCCTTCCCTCATCTTAAGGATTCATAAATTTGGTGTCTCGAATGTATCCTTGAGATCTTGGTAATAATGGTCATATCTGCTAATTTTTTTTCTTTATTTCAACCTTGCCCCTGTTCCTAAAATCTACCTTCCCACTTGGCTTTTTTTTTTTTTTTTTTTTTTTTTTTTTTGCTGCTGCTTTCCACTGTGTTTCCTCTTTGAGTGGTTGTTTCATTCCAGGACTTCCATTTTTTTTCTTTTCCTGTAGTTTTAATTTCCTTTCTGAGTTCTTTTCTGTCATGTCTTAAAACTCTTCTTCCAAGTAACTGAACACTTTCTTGCTTTCCACTTTATTAACTTTTTTGTCTAGATCCCTCATTAATTTCAGTATTATATTCATCTGCTTCAGAGAGAGTTTTTGTCACAATTGATAATTTTTTAAGAGTGGGAATCTGAAATATTTTCCTGTCATTCCAGCTGTTTTGTGATTTACTTCAGATATTGAAATGCTATCACTTTGGGATATTGTCAGAGTGAGTTTCTGTCTCTTTTGGTGGCTTTAATAGATACACTTGGACAGATGTGTCCTCTTGGTTTTATTTGTTCACCTTTAATCCCCCTTTAACTCTTTTCGTTTATTTGTTTTATGTTTCTTGAATCTTTCTGCTGAGTTGCTTTCACCCTGGTCTGTTCCCCAGTGCTATTTAGGGAGAAAGTGATTGCACTAACAGATAAAATGCATTCAAGCAGTCTCAACATTACCTTACATTAGACAACAGCTGTGTTCTCCATGTGTGCCCTTGAGAAGGTTCCCAGACAGTAGCACTTGGCACTGATTGTCATAAAGCTAGTTTATAGCATTTTTTAGAGCTAAAGATAAATAATTAACAGTAAACTGAGAAAGTGATGATGAAAAGTGGGAGGACATAGCAAAGTATGAGTGATAAGGAAGGTAGATAGTTAATGTCATAAGAAGGAGTATTGTCATTATTTTTCTGTTGCTGTGATTCTATGATCAAGTCAACGTACAGAAGGGTAGGTTTATTTTGGGTTTGTGGGTCCAGAGGGATAAGAATCCATCACCATCATCACATCAGAGAGGCATGACAGCAAGCACCATGTATGGTGGCAGAAACAGCTGACAGCTCATATTCAGAACAGCAAAATGGGATGAGCACACTGGAAATGGTGTATGACGTTTGAAACTTCAAAGCCTGCTCTCAGTGACATATTTCCTTCAGCAAAGCCACACCTTCTAAAGCGACCAAGACAATCTTACTGAGGACCAAGCATTCAGACACTAGAGACTATCACGGGACATCTCGTTGGAACCACTAAAGGTTGTAAAGAAAATACTGTCAGTACCTGTTGAGTAAGTCATAGATGACTTTTCTGGTGATACACAAAGTAAAATGCAGTGCTAAAATGGAAAAGAAAAAAAAAAACCAACCAAACAATAAAACATGAAAAGGAAAAATAATCAAAGTACAAAAGATAAAGAAATTGCTAAGGCAGAGTTTCACAGCACTCTTCTCCATTCACTGGCTCTTATATCCATTCTTTCCAACCCCTCCCTTATGATAGTCCCTAAGCCTTGGATGGTGAGAGGTTGATCTACCTATAGTGAGGTGCTTAAGAGGTATTTATAAAGGATACTTTGGCCTCTTCTGTTTTGTGCATCAACTAGTATCCACAGGGGACAAGAATAAGAATGAGAATGAGAATGAGAAGAAGAAGAAGAAGAAGAAGAAGAAGAAGAAGAAGAAGAAGAAGAAGAGAAGAAGAAGAAGAAGAAGAAGAAAAGAAGAAGCAGCAGCTTCTCTAGTCAAAGTTGAGAGCAGTGCAAATCTCTGCTATACATATAAATATTTAGAAGGCAGGTTGACAACACAATTATTTAGCAAATGGTATTGACAGTAGATTCCCAGCTTGCAGTCTATGGTCTGCTCAGTCATGGGGGACTTAAGGTTTACAGGCACCAAGCATGAAATCCCTTCAAATGAAGGGCACACTAAAAACTATGTGAAAACTTATGATCTTCTAACCCAAGAAAAAATTAATCAGAGGTTATACTAAAATTCAGATGACATGAGAGAAGAGGAAATGCTTGAAGTCAAATGATTATTTTACCCCCTCAATACTCCCAAAATAATTTATTCACAACTGCTGTAACAGGACCATGACCCCAAGATTACAGATGGTATCACTAATTTTAGAAATATGCTGTTGTTGCTCATGTTTGCTCTTTTATTTAAAATGCCTTTGTTAATTCTTTGAGAATTTGATACAATGTGTTCTGACCATATTCACCACCACCCCAGTTATATTCTCATCATCTTATTTATCATTTTTTCCATACTTTTCTTTGTAAACCCATTGAGTCGAGTGTTTTAAATAGTCTTGGGTGTGGTGCCTATCCTGCATAATAGTTGACCTACTGAGGCTCCTACCCTGAGTCTCTCTTTCCCAACAGATATCAAATACCATCTTCTCAGCTGGGGGAGGGTCTTCAAGCCCACCTACCCTGCTCAGTGATGCAACTTTGCCTGGCTTGTGCTTGGACTCTCTTGAGAATGCTGCCAACAATGAACGGAGTTCATGTGTGGTTTTTCCCGGTTGTGTCTAAAAGATACTGTTTTCATGTAGTTATTTGTCACCTCTGGAATTACAGTCTCTCCATACCATCCTCTTTTTTATTTTTTAAAGAACTCTGAGCCTTGTGAGTCCCACTTTGGGCTATTAATCTCTGCATGCTGAATAGTTGGGAGTCATTGTGTTACTTGCCATCTGCTACAAGGAGAAGCTTTTCTCATGAGGGTTGGGAGATACTAATCTATGGGCACAACAATGAGGAGTCATTTTAATACTGTACCCATCTAGTAGAATGATACTAGTAGGTTTTACTTGGAGACATATGGCCAAATCTAGCCACAGGTTCTTGCCAGGTATGGGTTCTATCTTATGGAGAGGGCCTTCCATCCAATCAGAAAGTGGTTGGTTACCCTCATAACCTTTGTGCCACAATTGCACCAGTGGGCATATTTTTCCTAGGACAGCCATTACTGAAGCGTACAGTGTTCCTGGATAGGTAAGATTGATGGCTACTCTTCTGGTAGCCTGCGTAGCACTTTTACAGCATATTAAATGCTTACCAGTAAGATTAAAGCTTGTAGGTCAGTACACACTGGATTTCTCCGTCTTCTGTGACGCAAATATGTACTGTCTTGTACAATAGGATCTTTCTGTTGAGCTCTAGAGGGTAGCCAAGAACAATGGTAATAGCCTGTAATATTTGGGGCTTATAGGACCCTGATTGTTCAACAATTCAAGAAACGACAACCCATTCATAGTACTGGTATTATTATGTGCTACTTGTGGTATCTAGTTGGGCTATTGTCCCCCTTGTTATAAGGTAACTCCATTTAAACTCTATGTATGTATGTATTCTAGGAAGCGTCTACAGTAGTAGGTTTCTACAAGTTTTTTTTAAAGGCCTTTATCCCTCATCATAATCCCTCTCTGCCTCATCCTCCCATCCCATTGAATGCCTTCTGTTCCATTATTCCTCCACCCTACTTTATATCACCTAATTGCATCTTTACTCCTTAATAGATCCTCCCTTCCTAGTTTGCTGGTCCAATGGAAAATACAACTGAAGCCTGTATCTCTAATGATGCAAAGTTAACATGCACGTATGACAGAGAACATGAGGTGTTTGCCTTTCTGGTTCTGGGTCCCTTCACTTAGTATGATGCTTCCACCTGGATCTGTTTTCCTGTGGGTTTTCATTATTCTTGATGAAATCAGCTTTATTCTTTGGGAAAGTAATTAAAGGTGCTAGGAAAAGTATTTTGTTGCTCTCTTAGACTATAACTGATTTCTTAGTCTGAGTTAAAACCATGGCTAGTTGTATGGATCAAGCTGATTATGAGTGATTTTTTGGGTGAAATGGAGGCTAAGGAAATGATAGAGGCATATGTCCTGACCTCTCAAAGTGGGTCCCATATTAAAAATGCACACGCACTGCCATAGTACCCAGGCCTACCAGCCCAGCGTGGTACTCCTCACTGTGGACTGGGCCCTTGCACAGCAACCATCAACCAAGAAAATGCCCCCCAGGCTTGCCCACAGCCCAATTTAGTAGGACATTTTCTCAACTGAGAGTCCCTCTTCCAAAACAAATCTAGCTCGTGTCAAGTTGACATAAAACTTGCCGGCCCAGTGTGAGAGAGAATCAAAGGCACACAAAAAGCCTTTTTAAAGTCCTACGTGACAACTTTGAAAGGAAAGCAGGGCAGTCTTTGTTAACTAGGCCTAGTTTCGCAGCCCACTTGCAGGGCGCCTGTTTAGTCCATGCACGCTGTGGCTATAGGGGCTTGGTTTTGTGCTTTTTTCTAGCAAACACTGAAGCTTTGCCCTTAGGCTCGTGGAACCGGCTTCTGCTTGTGCCCAGAGCTGACTCTGCTGTGTTCCTCTCTCCATCCCTGCCTTGTCCAGCTTCAGTTTCCATTTCTGCAAGGCACTGCTTCTCTAGATGGTTCTCCTGGCCAGCCAACACAACAGCTCCCATTCTGGAATATGCAGAACATTGCCTATTGTGATCTTAATTTGCCTTATCCTAAGGATAAGAGAATTTAGCATATATAATTATTGGCCATTTGTGTATCTTTTGTGGGGAAAAAAGTCCATTTAGGTCCTTAGCTCATTTTTAATTAGATTTTTATTGCTTTCTTGCTTTTAAATTATTTGCACTCTTTATATACTTTAGATAATCTTTACAAATGTATGTTCTACAAACATTTTCTCATAATGCATAGGTGATCTCTTCAACCTAATTTAGTAAAAGTTATCAATAAGTGTGAAATATTTTTCTACATACTTTGATTAAAACATTTTGTTCCTTTTAACCAATTTAATTTTAATAGTTTCTTGTAATTATTTGGCTAAATTTGGCAATTTGAATGTCCTGCTTACCTTTTCAGGCCTGTGCTATCTTTAAGAGTTTAAAATTCAATCAAAATACAGATTATAAAACCATCTTAAAGAGGATGAAGTAAGTTCCCATTACTTCTACGATATTGGCTGTCCTCCAGACATCCTACATAGCAGAGTGCCCGCACCCACAGGACTACACTGCTCTCAAATGCTGGCTAAGAGCACAGGGCTTATGTAATTCCCTATAACAAGCAAAACAATACCAATAGATAGGCTGGCAAGATGGCTCAGTGGGTAAAGGCACTTGCTGCCAAACTCTATTCCCATGACCCACCTGGAGGAAGGAGGGAAATGACACCTGTGAGCATGTGCAACACACACACACACACACACACACACACACACACACACACACACACACACACACACACCCCATACCTACAGTAAAGAAAGAGGAGAAGGTAAATTTGGGACTAAATAAACTCATGTGCTGCACAGACACTGATTTCATGGTGTGTGCATTTCTCCAAACTGAAGTTGTAGACACTAGTCACAGCTTTTGTATGTCAATTGAGTTTGTAAAAAGTAGCTTATATTTTAAATTGTTACCAAAAACATGGCCTTTAATTAATTTATTTATGCCCAGATTATTGAAATATTGTGTGTATAAAATTTGGGCTTTCCAACCAGGTGTGGTGATGTATGCTTTTTTTTTTTTTTTTGTTTTTTTTTTTTTTTTTTAATTTATTCTTGTTACATCTCAATGTTTATCCCATCCCTTGTATCCTCCCATTCCCCCCCCCCCATTTTCTCATTATTCCCCTCCCCTATGACTGTTCCTGAGGGGGATTACATCCCCCTATATATTCTCATAGGGTATCAAGTCTCTTCTTGGCTACTTGCTGTCCTTCCTCTGAGTGCCACCAGGTCTCCCCCTCCAGGGGACATGGTCAAATGTGAGGCACCAGAGTACGTGAGAAAGTCGTATCACACTCTCCACTCAACTGTGGAGAATATTCTGACCATTGGCTAGATCTGGGAAGAAGAAAACAAAACAAATTTTGAGCTTTCATCCCGTTTATGTTTCTGCCATAAGATTTGAAATGTCGCGTGACAAAAATAAATGTAAGTAGTTTTGTTTTTCTCCCTAAAATAAGACTGAGTACTTTCCCTGACAATACCGCAGCCTCAGTTCTCTTTTCTTTGGGAGGACTTTCCATGCTTCCTTTGTCATCACTAACCTCATGTACACTTTCACCCTTGATGGGCATTTAATCTGCCCCTGTGACATGGATCTCTAGAGAGGTGGGAAGAAGCTAGGCACAGAGGCAGAGTAATTCTCAGTGTCACTAAAGTGACATTAGGGCCTACTTTAACTGTTTTAAATCTTCACTTCTGAATTCTGTGAGTGCTCCCAGGTCATATTGCAATGTCAACTTTTTTTTTTTTAAAGTAAACTAAGTTCACAAATGTCTCTATCCACGAGCAGGGACTCAGAACTATTAAGGCAGGGCCTCTTATCAACAACATCTGGCAAATCAAACCTAACCATGAAGCAATTCTTTTCATGGGTTGCTTATTGTGAGGCACTGGATGTCCTCGATCTGTGGAAGGCACCACGCAATGGAAGTCATGGTAGCGTGTGATCCCACCTTCACATCTGTGGAAAGATCAGCCTATAGATGTGTATAAAGGGAGTGGCGAGGATAGGACATGAAAAGTTTTCTGTTATCTTATTCCTCTTTGGTACTTATGATATAATCAACCTGAGCTGTGTCTTTCCTGGGTCTCTCTATCACCAACAAAGAGTAATAGATGTTTTACACACACACACACACACACATACACACACACACATGCAAACACACACATGGGCCCATGCACCAAAAGGTCTTTGTTAGCTTGAGGCACGCTGATACACACATGTGCTTGCATTTATCTTAAATTCATTTTCTCTCACCATATTATTATGATTATTTTAAGCGGTTCGAAAAAAGTCTGACTTTCACCTTGGCTGACCCCATTCTGATGCCAACCTGCATGGCAAAAAAATAGTATTAACTTTGAAGTTCAAGAACCATTGTGCCTGGATTATTTCCTGTGGCGGCATGTGCCCTAGGTTCATTCATGTGCACTCACACACACTCATGCAAAGGACAGACTTTTCTTACTTTTGAAAGTGTGACTATTGGCCTATTGTAGCGGCTCTCAATCTTCATAATGCTGTAACTCTTTAATATAGTTCCTCAGGTTGTGGTGACCCCCCAACCATAACATTATTTTGTTACTACTTCATAACTGTAATTTTACTACTATTATGAATCATAATATAAATATATGATATGCAGAATATCTGATATGTGAAAAGGTCTTTCAACCCCAAAGAATTGTGACCCACAGAACTGCTCTCCTACTGTGTGTGTTGGCATCCATATCTTCCTGATGTTTCTTAAATAACCACACTATGGTATTTTCTACTTCATTGGATGATTCCTCAGACCTTGATAGATAGTGACATGGTGAGTCCAGAAATGACGCCTCCCTCTAAGAGGCACGTGAGGACTTTATCATGCTTGGTAGGTTTTTACTCTCAAGTATAACAAAACACTTGAGAGAAATCAGCTTGGAGGGTGAAATGTTTATTTTGGCCCATGGCCTCAGAGTGTCAAGCCCATGGTTTAAAGTTAGTTAAACATACCTGTTTCACAAGAAAGCAGTCACTTTTTTTCTAGTGAAAGCAATAGCTATCCTATCTTTTAGGTTTTTGGAATGCACACCTTGTGCAACCCAGAGTCTTACTCCTGCTCTGACATTGCTTGCCCCCTCTCGAGGGAATGGTGACTCAGTAGGCACACCAAGGTTATTCTGTCATGACACTAGAAGTATTCATTTTGTGAAGCTGAGTTTTATTAATTATTCGGTTGTATCATGTTGACCTCTCTGGTGAGGCAAGGAAAGGGGGTTGCAGAAGGTTGAAGAATGGGTTGTTCATTCCTTGCCCTCAGTCACTTCCATGGCCTGAGACTCGCCTGTAGAAATTCTGGTTTGTTGCTCAGCAATTTGCATGATAACAGTTGATGTGTTGCCTTTAAAAAATTGGTTTCATTTTGAGACTATCTCAAGATAATGCCATGTTATTTGATCTTCGCCATATTTTTGTAACATTCTCTCTGACTTGACATTTGCTGTGAGTTGTCACTCCAGGACCACTCTGAGGTGTCCTGTACTCTTTTGTGGGAATTGCAGGGCTTTACAATTTTAATATTTTCAAATTTAAGATCAGATCTTTCTTTCTTTCTTTCTTTCTTTTTTTTGACCTGAAGATTATTTTCCCAAGAATCCTTTATGTGCCTTTTTCTTTTTCTTTTATTTTTGTATTATAGTGTAATTATATAATTTCCTTTTCCTCCCTCCAGACCCTCCCATATATCCCTCCTTGTTCTTTTTCACATCCATGGGCTCCTTTTTTATTGGTAGTTGTTAGAGGCATAAGTGTAATATATTCACACCAGTATAGTCCTAGATATAACCTGCTGGCCCTATACAATGCATATACGCACTTTTTCAGGGGAGCCATCTCTCTCTAAGATTACTTAGGTCTGCATTCAGCGGGTCTTGGATCCGATAAAGACGCCGTGACTCTCTCTGTAGGGATGGTTTGTTAAAAAGATGAAAAGTGGTCCTTTAAAATCTTGGTGATTGGTCTTATGGACTTGGTGAGATTGAAATTGATCCTAAAGCCCTAATTCCTCGTAAAAGATTCCTTAGTGCCCAGATGTTCCCGTTGGGCTGTCACGTGACTGTCTCAGACACAGATTCTTCCTTGCCTGAAAGAGTCAGTGTCTGCATGAGCCACTTGAAGCTCTTCTATTTAATTAAAGCCCCTCTGGGTTATGTAGCCTGAGACTGTTGCCTTGTTTTTCCTGTCTTATAGCCCTTGAGCTTCGGCAGGCACAGCAAATTATGCCCGTTTTCTAAGTTGTTATTCATTTCCTTCAAAGAGTAATAGGAGGTAGCTAAAGCAACAGGAAAACATTTGAGGCTAGCTTCCGAGCACCCAAAATCTTCCATGGTAAGGTGAATTGGATTATGTTAGTCAAAATAAATTGAGCACTGGCTTGGTAAATGGATGCAGGACTTGGGTCTAACCCTTTTGCTTTATGTCAGAGATGCTGGTTTTACCAAATTAAAAATGTTTGTGAACAATTACTTCAACCCCTGCCTTTCGGGACAGTGAGAATATCAGCCACCATCAGCTCTGTGTGCACAAGCCTGTTCCCAAGGAGAAAAGACACACAAAATGTGCTTCAATGTGTTTGCATGCTCTCAATTTTTTTTTTTTTTTTTTTTTTTTGCTAAGAAGTTTTATTGTGTCCCTTAATTTCAAAGCAATTCAGTATTGAAAGATACTTTAAAATAATTGCAGGCTCTTTGGGAAGGTTTTCCTGTTCTGACTAGATGAGCTCCCTGCTCTGCTCGGCACATCTTACGGCAGCTGGCAAGCAGCTTCCGCAGATGCCTGCGACCTTTAGAGATGAGCTGGAGCCTCCACCACCTTTTCTGCCAGGTAGTCCTGGAAGCTCTCAAAATGTTCCAGAACTAAATTCATTTCCTCTTCGTCAACTTTGACTGATTTTTTTAAAAAAAATAGATTAGTTTCCCGTACAAGCTCCCCTCTAAAATGTTGCCTTTCAGAACTCATCCACAAAGGCCACGTCTGCTTGTCATTTATCCTGCACTAGTGAAATCTGGGAGCCTTTTCAAAACCATGTCACAGAAAGTGAAGAGACAGAATGTGGCACTTCCTTTCTGACCTTTTCCCTCTGAAGTTACAGAAAGTATGCGATGAAGCAGGAACTCAAGTTTAGGACGTCCCAGTCTCGGTCACATGATTTGTTGGAGCCATTGCAGACGCCTACAGTAGGACTTACTTTAAATAAAATACCAGTGCACCTTAAGGCTAGTAAATGGGAACATTTTTGATTGCTTGGGTCAAAAGATGGAATATCTTAGAACGTGAGTGTGTGAAGGTGCTGCGCTGAAGTGTGGATACTCCCATGGGTGCTGAGCTGAAGAACATGTGCTCACGTGGACGCCGGGCTGAAGTGTACATGCTCACGTGGATGCCGGGCTGAAGCGTATGTGCTCACGTGGACCCTGGGCTGAAGTGTACATGTTCACATGGGTGCTGGGCTGAAGTGTGCATGTTCACATGGGTACAGCGGAACTGAGTTTTCTTTTAAAGGAAAGTAGTGGCAGAGGCTAATTTTCCGTAGAAAGCAACAAAGGTTTGTTGGGGGTTAGGGGAGAGAAAGGCAGCCAAGCCTCATCCATCTGGATTGTATTAGGTCCCTTGTGGAAGCAATGATCAAGGTTTATTGAAAATCATTTGTTGGTTCCTTAGTTCAGTGGGGCTCTTAGAAATCTCCCAAACAGTACAGATTTGTAGGATGAAACCCCAGAACACCACCTGTTTGTCTGTATTTGTAGCTGGATAATTTACCCATGAGCCCCAAGGAAACTGCTGCCCTTCACGCTGACAGGATCCCCACCCTTCTATGGGAAGATAAAACAGACATAGGACGGATCCCTGGGAACGTCGCCATGAACTCCTTGTAAATACATAGGAATTAATGTCTTGCAAATGAGGTACAAGGTGTCGAAGGGCTGTGGGTAATAGATTCATGCCTGTGCAGGAGACTGCGCTGCTGAATAAATCACTTCAGTAACTTTGCTGTAATTACAGGGACAGCTCGGTTCCCTTCGAGCTTTCACACACTCTGTTAGTGTGAGATGATTGATGTGTGTCTGCGTTGTTTTTAGGGATGGTTCAGCGAAGGTAATTGGACTTTAAGATTGCCATGTAAAAGATTGAAAACCTTCTCCATGCCCACCTCATGCATAGAGTTAGCGATATAGGGAAATCGGGGTTCCCTCTCTTGGGTCTCTTGATCTCATTAATAAAAGAATTTAAGAGCCAACGAAAATGAAGCTCAAGGACAATTTTATTAGAGTTTAAAAGAAAAGGCTCCAGGGCAAGCAAACTGTAAACTTCAGAAACTTCCTGGAAGAGAGTGAAGGACAGGAGGAAAAGGCCATGCCGTTTGAGTTAAGCAGGCATCCAAGTCAAACACAGGCCATCAGGGCAGTAACATGGCAGGAGAGGTTGTCAGCAAACAGTAAAGAAAAGGGAAAGTTATGATTCCCTACACCACTGAGAAAAGTAGGCAGACCCAGGGCAGCAGGGCTGTGCATGTTAAGTGATCCCACTATGGGGTATTCTGGAAACAAACATGACAGAATCTCATTGAAGTGGTAATGATTCTACCTTTTTTTTTTTTTTCTTTAGCATGGTGTAAGGTGAACCTGCCTTCCTAGAGGCGATGCCTTCTTCCTGTGAGAGGGTGGACCCTTCCAGATGATTGGCTCACCCGATAGGAATGTTAGATTTCCGCACAGCTCAGAGATTCTGTTCTCTTAACCAGAATGAATTTTCCTTTAATGATCCCTTATTGCTGCTCTAACACCGGGGCCCTTGGAAGTCCTCTAAGGCAGCAGTTCGCGACCGTTTAATGCAGTTCCTCATGTTGTGGTGGCACCCAACCATGAAATTATTTCATTGCTACTTCATAACTGTAATCTCGCTACTGTTGTGAATCCTAAGGTAAATATGTGAAGTGCAGGGTATCTGATATGTGACTCGCGTGGTGACTGCGACCATGGGCTAAAACACTGTATAAAGAGATGATTGTGCGTATGGACCGACTCACTCTGTGATGCACAATGTCATCACTGTGGCTTACTTTATATCAAGGATGTGGTGACAATATTTCTCTGGGGTTATGATTATAAGGAATATTTCCAAGCTGTGAAAAATAATTGCTTCAAGGTGAGAGCCAAGAGCAAATATTTCTCTCTTGGCACTTTAAAAGAGCAAACCTCGGTAATGGCTACAAATGTATTTGCAGTTTGCTTATATGCATAGAAGGATAAAGCCTCTTTGTTTGTATAATCCTATAGGGCTGTCACGAACCTCTACCAAAAGAATTTTAACTGCATATAGAGCAATGTAATAAATCTTAGTCATCTTTGGTGTTTGAATGATCTCTTTAGTATCAGCCATAGACTTGTTCATATCAGCTCTTTGGTTGCTGCCCACAATTTAACATTTTTTCTCTTTACTCCATCCACAGTTATTGCTGCATCCCAACCCTCTCTTCAAGGAAATATTCATGTGCATGTGCACACTTGTGGCTTACAGAGCCTCATGGTCAAGGAGAGGGCCGTGCTCTCAGCACGCCATAGCAGTCTGATTTCTGAGATAGCAACACAGGGCTATTTAGTCTCTGTGACATCTTCACCAATAGGTATGCCACTAGTGTGGTCTAGTTGCTTTCTGAGAATGAGCACAGCCTTGCGATACATGGCAGGCTTGAACTCTCATAGCTCCTGGTGATGCTTTGGGTCCTATGACACTATAGCTTTGGTCACCATTTATTCCTGTCAGGATAAGCTGTCCAGTATATCCACCTATAAAACCATACTTTTCAGGTACCCTCTGATAGGCTCCCAACCAGGTTCTTGGGTGTTTCTGGGTTCTCTGTATCCTCCTGGGGGACTAAGAGAGAGTATAGTTTGGAGCCTCTTACCAGGTTCCTCATGGGGTGCCTCAAATGACTTTGATAATATTGCATGCAGATTTGGTATGGAGTAGCGCAGGAGATGTCAATAAAGACAAGAGGAATATGTTTCACCTTTACAATAATCTACAATTATCTCCGTATCCTCTGGTAACCCCTCCCTCTTACTGCCTGCTCCCAGTACCCCAGTGTGCTGGAATATTTATTTTCCCTATATCATCTCTTCTCTGAGTCCACTCAGCATGTTCACAGGAGTACTTATAGCCTAAAAAGAACTAGGTAGAGTTGGCCAGGTTTGGCCCCTGTGTATGTGTGCAGATGTAAATTTGGGGGGATGCACTTTGGTGTAATGGTAGGAACAATAAAGGAACACTGAAAAGGCCTCATTTTAGATCATTATTCCCAGACCATGTCAGCTTTGGGCACTCATATCATTAAGTAAAAATAATAATTTTTTTCATCATTTCTTTGGCAATGAATTAAAATCTCCCTGCTCCCATTCCATTCTCTCTGTCTTGGTGTATATTTGGGACAAAGAAGAAGGAAAAAGCAACACATAGAAAAAGTGAAAGAGGAAATCTCCATGACAAGTTCCTGCTGTGTCTTGTACACCGAGAAAGCTCAAAAAGCTATTCTCCTTCCCCTTACCTGAGCCAGAACTCATACCACAACCCTGCACATCAGATATATGTGCATATGAGAATTTCACATACTGGTAAATTTGTTCCCCCAATCAAACCACTGTAATTCAATAGCTTAGAGAAATAAGCCTGTATTTGTCACTGTGAAGGGGTCCAGATGTTGGCAGCCTAAGCCAGGAAGTCTATGCTCCCTCTGTGGTCCCTCTGTAGTCTCTGGAGGCAATCGGGTTCTTGCTCTTTCAGCTTTAGGTGACACCTTTTCTTCACATGCCTTCCCTCTGTTTTGCCCATTTCTGCCTCTCACAAGGACATTTGTTACTGGAGTAGCACTCACTGTACTCCAGGATGACTTTGTCTCCTATGCCCAAGTCACAGTTCCAAAAGTCCTATTTACTTCTAAGCTTACATGCTGGAGTTCACAAAAGACTTATCTGGGGACTCACCACATCGCTTGCTGAACTTGGCAGAGTAAACTCTTTTATTGCTTCCTTATGGTCATGTTAGTCCTGTCCACACATTATCAACTGATAACTCATAGGAGAGAAAATAGCATGCTTTCCAAGCCTATGAAACGGTTTTTGTTATGTGCTTTTATTTTCTTCTATGAATGCTCCTATTCCCTTTCCTTCATAACAATTTCAGTGTGTTCTATGTGGATTTCTAGGGAAATTTCTTGCACCCCAAACAAGCTATGTAATGCTGATGTATCACAGACATCAGCAACCAAACATACTCCAGGAATACTCCACCTGTTGTTTCAAGCACTCGGTTGCCCTGCAGAGAGAAACACAGGCCTCATGATTCTGTTCAGAACTTGTCCTGTGCAACATCAGAGTTAGATGTGGGCAGAAACTGAGGTCTAGGATGTGCCACAGTTCAAATGTCATGTCTGCAGAATAAATGGCCCAGATTTTGTTTAGGTGAAATATTCAATATTGGAGGATGCATCTTGTACTGAGTTGTTTACCATGCTGTTGCTGCTACTGCTGCTGCTACTGCTACTGGTGCTACTGGTATGTCCCATGTCCCTTTGACTCTGAATTCCAGTTGGTCTTGATACACACACACACACGTGCGTGCGCACACGCATGCATGCAGGCATGCACGCACACACACACACACACACACACACACACACACACATTTCACCCTTTCTTATAGGCATTTATTTGGGGACAAAGTTTTTGTTTGTTGAACACAATACTCTATCATAATATGGGCAAACACTAGCATGAGCAGACACTGAAATACAAATAAATTGGATGCACATACCAGCCCATACTCACTAATGCACACAAGTGTTACCGAGTGTGGTCTATACACACTCTCCAGTGGTTGAGTGCAAAATTAGTAGCAGGTATCACCCTGCTTGTGTTTGAAGCCCGCGTTCCCTACTGTTCGGTGGTTGTGAGGTTGGTTAACTAAACTGACCTCTCAACCAGCTTCCTTCTCTGCAAAGTAGAACTGAGGATAATTTTATCTTTCCCATAGGATAAATATGAAGCTTATTGAGGCTAGTTCACTTAGTGGCATTAATTCTCAGTCTGGCAAGGAGAATGCTCCCCAATAATGTGAGCTCTTGTTTTCTAATTATGGATGTACCTATGAAAGGCAGAATAGGCATTTTAAGTGCAAATAAAGTCCCATGGATTCTCTGTAACAGGTAGCATGTGCTTCTATTTGAAGACTGAAGAAAAGCTTCAGTGGAGAGTGAAATTCGGTGGGAGAGAGAAAGAATGAGAGAGAATTTGATAAATACACTGACACTTGGACAGGTGTTGACAGTCAGCTTTCTTAGAGGTAATGGAGGGAACAGAGGCTGAGACAGAAGACAGTAAGAGTCACAGTGTGACTGCACATGCTCGTGTGTGAGCCAACCTTTGTTTCCCTGTGTGTTATATGTCCCCACACTCAGGTTGTAGGTGGGAGCCATTGTGTGCAGTGTTGAGTTGTTGCTGGCATTTTAAGTTATGCTGGTTCTCTTTCTTTTGAATCCTGGTCAGCTTTGATCAAAGCAGTGTTGACAGCCTCTTCACCTATGACAACCCACAAATTCTGTTCTGTTCTCCAACTCAGTAGCTATGTTTTTAGAGACTCCTTCCATCTATTTTCGATTCTTGTTCCATCCTGCAATTTCTCCTTCCCCACTTCCCCCTTCTATCCAAAACCTGTATATGGACCGCAGATTTCTATATTTGAAGTAGTTTCTTAATTCCAAAAATCACCACTCCCCATGTGGTCTTTAAAACTATACTTTATGTAGTATTATTGTGCTTGTATGGTGTATGTATGCATATGGGCCCAAGTGGAGGTCAGATGACAGCTTTGGGACTCTGTTCTCTCTTCCCTCTGTGGGTTCTGGGGATTGAAGTCAGCTCACCAGGCTTACACAGCAAGAGCCTTTGCCTCTTGAGCCTGCTTGCTGGCAATCATGTAGTCTTCTCACAGATGAAAGAGTGGACATTGGTAATTCCTTCCATCTATTTTCAGTGAGATCGTTCATCATATCTGCTCCCTGAGATTGTCCTTAAGCCTAAATGAAATAACGTAGACGAGCTTGTACAGTGCTGGACCCACAGTGAGCCTCGGGCAGATGTTAGTCAGTATCAGTGACTATGGCTTGTGCTGGCCCGATTGTTGCTTCTCTTCATTCTCCCGTTTTCTGTGAACAGAGTTTGCAGAGGCTCCATAGCCTCCTCCTAACTGGCCCCAAGTTCCCTTTCCCTTGGTGGCTTCATCTTCTTCCACAGACCGTCAGGCAGGTAGACCCTCAAAGTTGACCATCTCTGTCTCTACCTGCCTTCCCCAGCCCCGCCCCTTCACTCTGTAGGGCTCTAAAAAATAATGCCATATCAATTACAAAGCCTTATTATAATACACATATTTTTCAACAAAGTCAGGGCTTACTGCTATATGAGGAAAAGCATGCTTCTCTTTCCTGTGGTTAATGTCTTAATAGGCAAGTGATAAGAATCTAAGCTTAAAAATTATCCAGAAAGTCTTTAATCACAAAGGTTTAATTGTTTTAATTATCTTCCTGCCTACACGTAATTGAAATACTGAAAACATTTTTTAATGATTGGAAAATGATATATTAGGAGAGTTGATTTATAATATCATTAGTGATGTTACTTACGAATTTTAGAAAGTTTTTTTTCTGACTTTTGAGATAATGGACATTTCCTCTGTGTAATCCTATATAGACACATATATGTGTATATGTCCGTTTTGGTAATTGGTGTGTTGACTGTTTATCCAAGCATTTGATTCTACTGCCTGACTGCTGCAGATACATCTGCCTCTGAGACGTTCTGATTATGTAATGCGGTGACACATTTGGAGCGTGCTTAATGCCCTTGGAAATTGCAGCATCTCTAATAGAATGTTCCTCAGCAATGCTCTTAGAGCAGAGGCAAATCTTACATTCTCAAGGATAAACCAAATTGCATGTCTCCTGTCCATTACTTGTTTGTATATTGATTGGCACCGCCATCATTTGTCAGGTCTCTGCTGGACCAGGCATAGCTAAATGAAGGAAGAGGAGTGAAAAGTAGGTGCCCACTAAGTGATTTGAGGGGAGCAGAAAAGGAGCGGGCCTCTGGAGTTGGGTCATGGGGCAGTGTAATTCCAAAGGTCACCATTCTTCCCTTTTACCCACATTGCAAGGTTGCTCTATCAAAGTGTTCCAATACTGCAGCTGTAAAGGGCTGTCTCCAGCCACCCTGCGTCATCCATGTATATCCTTTCACCTCTTCGGGTTTCATCCATCCGCAGCTCACACGGCATTTGGTTCTTTGTGTGCTCTGAACACTGGAATGTTCCTTCAGTCATGGAAGCTTATCTTCTATTAGTGGATGCAGAAATAAGGTCCTTTTCAATGGTGTTCCGAGTGCAAAACTGAATTTCAAATAGCTCCTTCATCAGCTGGCAGGGCTGAGTCCCAGGCATGTCCCATACAGTCTATGCTGCCCTCGCCAGTTCCTCCTGACTCCCATTCACTGCTTAGTAAGCATGGCAGCAGCTGGATCAAGGGCTGGCAGGTATTGTATCCTTTCAGAGACTGTTTTGGTCATGCATGCAGCTAAATTATAGATTGGAGGAATTCTTTTTCCCTTTCCACATGTGAGCATGGACTGTCAATTCTCCTCTGGTCCTGTTCTTTTCTGGATAGCAGCCAGGAGGCTGCAGCTCCATCAGTGTACATCTCCTGGCTTCTGGGATGCTACACCTGTCTGATCTCCCCCACCCCCCACCCCCGCCACCACACCTGCACCTTCCAAGCCTCCTTGGCTGGCTTCTTCTTTTCACCTGATTCTAGATACTGATGTGCCCAAGACTTTATCCTTTGTCACCTAAGGCTAGACGGTGCAGAGTGGCTGGAGAGGGCCCTGTACAGTTGCAACATTGGAGTACCATGATTTATGGAGCCTGGTAGGGTAGAATGGGGAGCTTTAGGACTACACACTGTGCAGACAGCCCAAGTCCATGGGCCTTCTTTGCTACACTGGTGGACTGGCCTGGATGCCTTTACCCACCCTCACGGCTTCTATGCCTCCATGTTCATCATTGTCAGATTTATCCCTCGCCTTTAAATTCCAGTCTGGCATACCTCTCGATTTTCTCTGTTTCTGCTCATAGTGTCTAATAAAGATTCCAGGCTTAGCATCCCTCATGGAGAACCAATGATTTATTCACTTCCTTATCCCTTTCCCCACAAGATACCAGTATTTGTGGTAAACAAGGACAAAGGACCAGCAGTGTGGAGAGTGGATCCACCATGTCTGCACTCTGGCTGCTTGTAGGGGCAGGTGAAGAGTATTTCTGTAAGGGAACGAGGTCAGGTCTTCCATCGTAGGACCCATAATACCTGCCAGGGATCTCTATATTTTTTTAGGCTGCCCTTGTGTGATAGTTGCTACTAAAATGCATCTTTGGTCCAGTCCCTGTGTCCAGGGTAACTTCTGACAGTTACAGGATTCCTTCTAATAGGCCTAAGAAAGGCTCTATTCTTTTCTTAAAGCATAATTTGAATATTAGTGAAACATTAATGTACTTACTATATCACACTAGGCCACCTTTGCTACCTTTTTTTTTTTTCTTCTTTCCCATTTTAATCCTCTTTCAGCCATGCAAGGAAAATAGCAAGGGTGTGTTTGTACAGACTTTTGGAATGCTGGGGCAGTGACTATATTTGCATAGAGTGACCCCAGAGGCCTCCTTCTTCACTTGGCCCCTCTACTCGAGTGCTCTCACAAAGCCTAGCATATGGAGGACGGTGAGAACTCCAGTCTTCCTGTGCCACCATAGCACTTCCTCTGTTCTCACGGCATCTTTGCAGGCATTCCCAGTTTGCACGCTGCTCAGGCAGACATCTCCTGCTAGAGTTGGGATGCTGGATGTCCTCTGAGTCTCCATGGGAGGTAGTGGGAACCTTGAGAGGCCTTTGAGTCATTGAGTGTTTTCCCTAGGCATTTGAGCATGCTGGCTCTCTCTGATCTCTTTGATGTCCTGGCTGATGGGCTCAGAAGTTTGCTCTGCCTTCCTACCCTCTATCCATCCTACTACAGACACCGAACTACACGGGGCCCTCCCAAACTCTGGGCCAATAACCTCTCCCCCTCCCCCCTATTCTCTTCCTGTCTCGACTGTATGTGCTAGAGACTGAATGTGGGCTCACACATGTTAAACAACCACCATTCTACCACTGAGTCACAATTTCAGCTCCAACTATCTCTATTTAAGTTGGTTGTCTCAGTCATTTTGTTATCGGGATGTGATGCTAACTACTGTGACTCCCTAGGACCTTGGATATTGGTTTTTTTTCTTTGGTTATTGTCATGTCACCAACCCCATCACAGGGACTGACATGTGGAAAGGAGTCAATGGACGTTTCGTTGCAGGAAGGGTGATGCTTTTCAGTCTCCTGCAGTCACAGCACTCAAACTGGCTACACATCCCCTTTAGAAAAGAGGCCCCATGCAACCCCTGCAGGTTTGACGGCACCTTTCAGAACAGGGTCCTTCCTCCACAGTCCTAGCCCACTCGCGCCATCTTCTGGGAAGTGTAAACTCTCAGCCTGTAGGGGAAAAATGTTGTACATTTTTAGTGCTGAGAAGTCAGTGTTCGGGTCTAGGGTTCTTTCCAACATCCTTAGAACATGAGCCATAGACACCATTTTGCCGTAAATGTGAAATCACAGGTTGTTTCCTTTGTGTTTTATATATTTAAACTATAAACCATAGTAATTAGTGGGCAAAAAAAAAAAAAAAAAACCCCAGAATTAATCAGGCCATTTAGTAATTACAAACACCCTTGATATTTTCTGCTGTTTCATACATTGGTGATGAGCAGTTTAAGCCTATTAAACAATTGAGACGATTGCAGTGGAGCTTAGTATAATGGTTCTTCTAGTAATTTTATTAAAACTGTGTAAAAGATTCAACATTTGCAGTATTTTTAAAATAAATTCCTAAACCCTGCTACAAATGCTAGCCTTTGACATTGCCAAAATAGAAATCCCCCCGGGTAAGTTTTATCAAAATATGATTTAATTTGCCTTGAACAATTCACAGATTATATCAAGGAGCCATTACAATAATTACATCCTTAGACCTTGGGTGACTCTAAAAGACCAGTTCATATTACTCATTTTACAGAAAAGAAAGGCTAAAGGAGCAAAGTAGAGTATTTTCATTTCCCTCACTGCAGGTCCTATGCTGTGTGACATTTGCTGCAGGGCCTCAGGACTTCCACTTATAAGCAGTGGTACTTGGCGTGCACAGGGCAGGGTTGAGGATCCCGTGATGGTGGCCTAATGGTGTCAAGTCACAGCAGTATTGGTCTTATCCTGTTGATTCTTATCTTGGCACACTAAATTTGCAGCCCTGCTTGTCATCATGGGTCTTCTCTCTGTGCCTTCCCTTCTGCTCGTTATCTGCCCTGCTTCCGAGTCCACCTGTCTTTGCAGAATGCCAGCAGCTCAGACCTGATCAATTAGATGAATTTGACTCACAGCTGAAATCGAATCCAGTTTCTAGCAATTTCCCCCTATATATGAGTGCTAGATTAAGGGGCCACCTTCAGTCCCTTATCTCTATATTCATCCTTAAATGAACCAAGCTCTCTCCTTGCCAACTGTGTCAAATATTCTCCTCTCCCATATATTTGATTTTCCCGGGCAGTTCCTGGGTAGTACAAGGCTGCCTCATATGTACAAGCTCTATGTTTAGTACCTGAGAATATCTCTAAAGTCCTCAGGCCCTCACTGGTATTGCTGAGGTTATAAGGACAGTGCCTACTGTCTGTTCCAACCCATACTTCTTAGGCTAAAAGGACAGAGATAAGACATGAATATTGTTACTTCTCTAACAAAACAATTCAGATGTCACCTGCATGGAAGAGAGCATCACTAGTGCTGCTGCGAATGGCCCATTGGAGATGAAGGCACAGCAGGGCAGGATGCTGATGCTGAAACCCACACACAGCACAGGCTTCTCAGGGTGGGGAACCACCAAGATTGCCTACAAACACTACTGATGTACAAAGTTTTTCTGCAGCATTTCCATTCTAGTTCAGGTAGATTGGATACAACCTACCAGGGCCGTGCGTTGTGGAACACCTCAGACAGTAGTGATAGGAAACCTAGTGACCACATCAGAAAACGAATAACATCCGTAAAGCTAGAAGTGCAAATGAGGAATAATATATAGTAGCTTTTGCATGGAAAGCATTGCAAACTGTGGAAGTGATCTCTGTCATCCAGATTAACATCTTAGCTTGCTGCTAAGTGATCCTCTGTGCTTTATGGGATGTTCCCTATGAGTTTAATTTGGGTCTCAAGTATCCTCAAACAAATACGTTGAGGAGACTTGGTACTTAGACTTGGTAATCTTATGGGACAACTCCGCTTTTAGGAGATGGGATCCAGAAGGAGTATACTTGAAGAAAACTTAGAAACCCTTTCTTTCTTTCTCTCTCTCAATCCCTCTTTCTTCTTCCCTCTTTCATTTCTTCCTTCCTTCCTTTCTCCCTCGTCCTTTTCTTCCCTTTCTCTCCTTTCCTCCTCCTCTTCTTCATCCCCTCCCTCCATCTTCCTCCTTTTCTTCCTCCATCTTCTTCCTTCCCTCCTTCCATCCTTCCCTATCTTTTTTCCTCTCTCTCCTTCCCTCTTTCTCTTCCTCCACCAACCACTCCTCACTCCTTCCCTCCCACCTCCTCCAAGAGGTGAGGTGAGCACTTTTGCTCTACCACAAACTTCCACAATATTTCTCCTTAGCATGGGCACAGAGAATGAAACCATCTGATCCTAGAATGAAGTCTCTGAATTTATGATCCAAACAAACCTTCATACTTTACAAGATGAATGCCTCTGGTATTTTAGTATAGGAATAGAAAACTAATTAACATATTGAGTTACAATAATTTTCTTTCATGGTTTGAAGACAGGGTCTGGCAGTGTCATCAACCTGGATTGAGGCATAGCCTACACTAGACTTAAACTCAAGACTTTGTGCTTCAGTGTCTTGGCCTCTGGGATCATAGGCTTATGTCTCTATATTCCAGAATATAGAGAAAAATGAAAAGACTTGTCACTAGAAAGTATGTTCCTAGATCTAGAAATGCTATGCCTAGCTTATTGCCCAAAGGTATCACTGCCATGTTCTGGGAAAGAGTAGAGAGGGGCCGGCCCCTTCATGTGATGCCACAAGCCTCTGCTGCAGAGCTGACTTTTTTACTGTTCTAAATAGTCAGAATTCTATTGATCACTTTTCAGCTTATCTAAGTCATGATTCTCAAGGTTCAGGAATGACAGTCTGGGCCAGAGGTCAAGTCCTGTAACAATTCTTAGACAGCACGTTAATTAAGCCAAGTTATTCCCATATCTCAAGACCTCCCCAAGCCCTAGAATAGTAGTGAGAAAAAAACTAGATTTGTATTCTTGTCAGATATTCCCAACATAAACTGTGATGGTCTGATGGCTAATGACAATTGAACAGAGTATTTCGACTATGTAAATTCATTGTAAGTGGGTGACTCAACTCAAGGAAACCCAACTAAAAGATCATGGGCCACAGCTAATGGGCCATGTGCGAAGTCTAAAACCACATAGTGACCCACAAGTAAAAGGCAAATGCTTTGTTGTTTAGGGGAAGTCACACACAGTAAGTCTCTTCCCTTGCCTCCTAGGTCTCAGCTGCTTTTTCAGCAAAGGCAGAAGTGCCCTCCATCCTTGGTGCCTGCATTAGCTTTCTACTCACAGCCTTAGATAATCTTACACTTTAAAAGAGATGCATTTATTTTGGCTGACAATTTTGGAGGTTTCAGCCGTGGCCATGTGGACTCACTGCTTCTGGGCCTGAACTCACACAATATGAGGGAGCATAGCTATTTACTTCATGGCCGGAGGAAGTAGAGGAAGAATGTTGACCTGAAGACCAACCAGTTGGCTCCACCCTAAAGGGGGTGTGGCCACCCTCCTGTAGCACCAACCTGGGGACCATGTCTTTAGCCCATGAGTCTTAGGTGGCTTTTCTAATTTAACTATAGCAGTGTCTCCAGTTTACCTGTCATCAGTACATCAGAAAGGAGATGGATGAGATACAGTTAATGACTCAAAGACTCATCTCTACTTTTTGCCAAACTACAATGAAAGCCTCTCCTTGCCATCTTCACAGACATAGCACTGCTGCCATCTGCAGTGCCTAAAGGCACCTCCATGGTCTCCTGACCCAAGTCCAGCTGGAATCCCACCAGCAACATGCCATACTTGTTGAGGGTGATAAGCATGTTCAACTTGTGCACAGAGCTGCACAAACTTTGGCTCTACTATTTTCTTTAAACTTATGTCTCCCTGGGCCATCATTCCTGGCCTAGAACAAGTATAGAGTTTGGAGAATTACATTAAAAATAGCAAGACCATTCAAAGATGGCTTCACCGGTGCATTGCCTAACACACACACACACACACACACACACACACACACACACAACTTATAGACAAACATCAACTTTATGTCACACACTTATCACTGACCTTTGTTCATCTGCAGGTTTGTTCAAGTCACCAGAGCACATTTTGCGATTCTTTCAGCAGCCAGAAAAGCATCAGAGAATGAGTGACATTTTTCTTTCCTCACCATCCTTCCGTCAATGACTAATAGAGGTGGTGTAGGAAACCCTAGCTTCTCCCCTCCTTTGTGGGGTCACTGAGAGTCCTCAACAAGGGCACTAAACCTACTCAGAGAGCTAACCTCCTGGACATAAACCCTTTCCTGTCCATGTATCCAAGCCTGTCTTATCGTATGTCTCTTCATTGGTATTTCCTGGATTTGTCTCTATAATCAGCCTGCATCTAATTCCTAGAGTGAGTCAACTCTGGTGAAACCAAGATACCATCATTGTACTAGATTGGGGCTTACAGCTGGTTTCTTCTGGAGCCAGCCAGTCTCTGGCTTCTCTTGTGCCTGACTTCTAACACTAGGCATCATCTTTCTTCTAGAGATGCTGAGTTAGCTACAGATACACAATTAAAAATGATCACATAGTTTCAACCATAAGGAAACTAAAGGAGTTGGACTTGGAAGCATCAAAGAGTGCTTCAGATCTTTGTACTGAGTAGATCAGAGGTTCTGTTAACACAAACTACAGCCTCTTAAATGACACGTAAGCCTTCATTCCATATTGGTCCCCTGGAGCATCAGTCAGAAATGCCGAAGTATATCTGTGTCAAGCGGTATTGTTTCTACTGCTGCCTCTGTCCTCCGGCAGAGTTGTGTGTGAGTGTTCCATCTCTCAGAGCTCCTCTTGGGCTCTCCTTGGTAGTGTGAATCTTGCCTCCCATTGCCTTTGTTCTGCACCTGCTAGGCATAATGTTTCCCTTCTCTTTGTAATCAGGCGGGTATCTTCAAATATCTAAAATGTTGAACCTGAAAAGCTCTAGTAAGAAGGTCTGTTCCTAGTATATACTAGGCTTGCTAAAGCACACATGCCAGTGGCAGAAACTGAGCACTAATAATGTATTGGAAGCAATAGTGAGTTCATTTCTGAGCATCCAGCCTGTCTCTGTCACCCCTACTAATGTAGAGAGATAGGCCAGAGTTGTGGAAGTATCCCAGGGTGTGACCAATGCCATGTGCCTTATTGGGGTTTTCCTTTCCCATTTCACACCACTTGCTAGGCATGTGCAGGGCCCCGAGTTTGACTCCCAGTGTCATACAGACTAGCTGTCCACCAGCATTGTGAAGCCGGTGTCATGTACAATGCCTGGCTATGATCTTTACCTAAGTTTGTACTAAAATGGCCACACAGGAACACAGTGTGCATACATGCATGGTGTGTGTGTGTGTGTGTGTGTGTGTGTGTGTGTGTAAAACTGTTTGTGAAAAAATGTGTATGGTGTAAGGGATGTGTTGCTGTATATTGCTCAAGAGTCTGCATGGAGATTGAGAAAAATTCTTCCCAAAGCCAGGCCTGGGGCATAGCTTGTGGTAGAGCACTTGCCTCGCATACTTGAGGCAATTCCACATACTATAAGAAAACTATTTAAATAAATTCTACCCAAATCTCAGGGTCTAGGAACAGTTTAAACTTTTTTTCCCTTGATAAATGTACTACTAATCATTATTTGCTTGTGAGTTTGGTCTTTTCTTCTTTATAACAGCTGCTGGAAAACACAAAGCCAAAGTTTGTATTCTTTTTTAAAGCAGCAGCTTTCCCCAAACATGCTTTTAAACTACAAATACTTTATTCTTTCTTTTGTACTTAATCCAGAAACAGGGAAGTGAGCCAAGGGCTCATAGCTTTTTGTAAAGAGGCTTCTCATCTTAAAGCTGCATCAACTCCTTTTTAGAAGTACACTTATTCCTGGATTGTCTAGAAAAGAGAGCCAGAGGTGAGAATTTAAAAGCTGATATTTGGTTTGCGAAGTCCAAACCCACACAGGAGAAGTGATGGAGAAGGCAGAGCATCCAGGGAGGATGCAGCCGTAAGAATGGATCCATGCAGCCTGCAGCTACTGATGATCTGGAAGGAGACGCAAGCATCCTAGCAGGGATGCCACGTGGTATGTGCCTTACTTGGCACTGCCTGTACTCCGGAAGCCTCCTTATAGTGTCCCAGGACAGAGGGAGAAGCAGGGATCCCCTTTTCTAGATCTATTCTGTTCCTGATCTTCACTGGGGGCAAATCAATCTCATGGAAGCTCATCATAAACTTACTTCGAAGTTGCATCCTCCCGGCCCTTTGGTGGTTGGATGGAATGCTACATTTGCTAACCTCAGCAAAGCTTGTTCAGCACTAGCAGAAGGTACAAGAAACTCAGTGCATGTAGTCCCAAGGTGAACATCTTAATGACTCAGGGCACACTGCATCAAGTACGGAAAACTGTCCAGGTTAGGAAATCCGCATAAGGTACAAGAGTGGAGAAAAGAAAGAAGGAAGGTGTGAGGTAGGAAGAAGGTAGGAGGGAGGGGCTAAAGCTTAGTTAGCATACTTCAACTGGCAGGTGAAGGACTACCATTCAGAATGATGGGCTATAAATACCGCTTGCTAGGGCATGGGAGGGGGTGAGTGTATACAGGATCGTGGTGATGAGGATAAGGCGGAAAGGACACGTTTAGAGACGCTAAGTTAGAGGTCCCTCCAACAAAGATGACATTCGTCCACAAGATACACTAATCTGGAGCTTAGAGAAGTCCAGGTCTGGCTGTGTGGGCACGAGATCACACACACAAAGTTGCAGCCAGGGTCCCCAAGTGGGGATAAGGACATGGGTAAAGAAAGGCTAGAGAGTGACTTGAAGAATGCCAGCCAGGGAGGAAGGCCTATGACTTGTATGTGGTAAGGGATGCCCAGAAGAAAAACGGAAAGACCTGATAATGGTACAGAGCAGAGATTTTCAGTTGTCATGAGTAGCTTGTTTAGCGTAGAATCTGCTCCACTGCCCTTTGGTGTTGACACATAACTGGTCCTTGTGTCTGTAATGTAGCTCCAGAGCAATTAGGCTATCACTCAGCACAAACATGAACAAGAGCATGTACAAGGATAGTGAGCATACATGGCCCCTCAGGATGCTGCTTGTAACATTGCATCAGCTGCGTTGCATCAGCTGCGTTGCTCCTGCCCACCTAGTGATGCCAACAGCTCCAACTTCGTACTTGCAACACAGCAAAATAGGCCTCAGAGGAGGCCCAGGTCAGGCGTGTCATCCCCCATGCTGGACCATGCTGCCTTGCTCTTGACTGTGGGTCAGCTCATAAAATTTCTTGCTGAGAAATCAGCTTTCTCATATACAGGGGCATTCCAGGCCCTTCTTCCAGTTCAGCGCTGCAGTTAGGCTGATTGCTTGTAAAAGCTGAAATAGATGACAGTAAAGTTTTATTTCTAATGTCTCTTGAGAAACCATTTTTTTGAAAGCTCCAAACTTTTACTTTGCACCTTTACTTCTCTCTCTCTCTCTCTCTCTCTCTCTCTCTCTCTCTCTTCTCCTCTCTCTCTCTCTCTCTCTCCTAAATGTTTTCTTTTTAAGGGAATCCTACATCGATATGGTGTAGGACAGAATAATGTTTTTCTAAATGTCAGCACACACACACACCAGACATTGAAATGTACCTCCCAGAGATCAGATGCTTCCTACAGATAATGTGTACATTTCCCAGGAGGGACACAATTAATGATGACACACTGATGTAGTTTAAATGGACCACAACCTAAATAATGCTGTAGCTGACATGCTGCGCCTCTATTTTTGCCTTGAATAGATTTCCAACATTTGAGTGGAATATTTATGCGCTTATGCTAAAATGAGAGAGCACAGTCACGTAAGCTATTACACGGTCCATTAAAACCCTTTCAAGTGACTCAACAACAGAATTTTCTACATCTTTTGCATTTGAAAAAGAAACCTTTCAATTAAACACCGACCCCTGTTCCCAGACTCAAAGAAAAGTGCAGGTGTCACTTTGGAACTTTTGGAAATGATGTGTTCGTCATATAGTGATGAAAAGAAGTCCATTCCTAGGCACCATGTACCAAAGTTCAGGAAAACTTGGGGAAAGCCATAGGGCTGGAGTGTAACAAAACTAGAATTTTCTAGTGTCCATCTCTTGCCATCTTCCTTTTTTTCTGATTCTAGAACATGTAAATTTAAATCAAAGATATGTCCAACGATTTAGAACCCCATGTATCAGACCAATTCTTGTATCTGAGGTTCAGACCTCTCAGGCTGGACAAAACATGAGTTAACTTGTATTTGTGCTGTTGGTGAGTGATATCACTCTGTTGGCACTGAATGTAGCAGTCACTTTTCCCACTTATTTGGGCAATTGGTCACCAAGTGTCTCTGCTAGGTGTGTTAAAAGCATGTAGATGACTTGACAGCTCACCCATTCAATGAGACACACCTGTGTGACTGTCTTTGGTTATCCTCTGGTGACTCTGCACAGTTCCCTCCTATAACCAACCTTGGCTTTGCCACAGTGTGTCTACCTAAGTAATGGTTTATTAGTTTGATCTAAGATAAAAGATAGGCAATCCCTGGGTGCCCTTTGTGAAGACATGGAAAACTTTCTTCTGATAATCTTTAAATTTATACATGTAATTAATGTTGAATAATTTCTTAGTTTCTTGAAATTATTATATAAAATGGAAGGTTTTTTTAATTGTAGACTCTGCATACAGTAGACATTTATTTGTAGATACCTTGTGATTTATTTTGAAAGATAGAAAAGGTGTTCAGCAATTGGAACCTGTTATAAGAAGTGCATTCATCAGTAACATCTAAGAAAGACCTGAGATGCCCTTACCTGGGGACCAGTTAAATAGTTAGGTTGGGATGAGCTCTGAATCTGCAGCTGCATGTGCCCAGTTGTACGGATAATCCCATGACCTTTGTCTTCCCTGAATCTGAGCTCTGTGGTCTCAGTGGACATTTAAATCTCCCCAAACATAGTCTGATGAACTGCCAGGCTGGGAGACTGCAGGAAGCCAAGGTCCAGAGGTGCAAATGTAAAGGAATAAGATTAAGTGGATTACAAGTCACTAATCTTTCAACAAAACCAGAAAGTAGGTGAGCACAGAAAATAAACCCGAGTTTGTCATCCTAGGCATGTTTGCATGTGGTTTGGTCAGGCACAAAGGGCTGATGGGAAGTCAGGCTGATGACTAGGCCTTGCAAGTTGTCTGGCTGAAAGGAGAACATGATGGGCAGCCCTTGGGTGGTATCCATTGCACTTGGTCCAGAGAAGCCTAGGTGAAGGGCCAGTGCACCCATCACCAGGTTATAGGGTAGAGTGATGTCACTCATCTGTAGAGAAGCCCAGATGATGGGTCAAGAGCACCAATGAGCAGGTGAGATGATGTCACTCATCTATAGGGAAGCCTAGGTGATGGGCCAGAGCACCAATGGGCAGGTGAGATGATGTCACTCATCTGTAGGGAAGCACAAGTGATGGGCCAGAGCACTGGTGGGAAGGTGGGATGATGTCACTGATCTCTAGAGAAATCCAGGGGATGGGCCAGAGCACTGATGAACAGATGAGATGATGTCACTCATCTGTAAGGAAGCCTAGGTGATGGGCCAGAGCACTGATGGGCAGGTGAGATGATGTCACTCATCTCTACAGAAGCCCAGGTGATGGGCCAGAGCACTGATGAGCAGGTAAGAGATGAGATGAGTTCCCTCATCTGCACACAGTCGTGCACCTGCGCAAACTGAGGGCGAACCTTTATAAGTACTAAATTTGTCATTCCAAGTCTTGGAATTTTATGAGAAAACTTTCTGCTTGGATTTTATGTGCCTGCTTTCATTTTTTCATAATAGTTAAGTTTTTGTTGAGTTTTGTAACAGCATGGCATGCAACATAATAAAAACTAAGTCAGTTAGTTCTTTACTACAAGATACCTTGAGGAAAATTCTTTTTTCTAATTAATTAATTAATTAACTAACTTATATCCACGGAGATTCTGATCACAGCTTCTCCTCACTCCTTGCTTCCCAGTCCCTCCCTCTCACTTCTTCTCTTCTCATCTCTCCCTCCCTTATCTTCAAAGAAGGGAGGCCTTGCATGTATATCAACCTGCCTTGGCATATTAAGTTGCAGTAGGACTGGGCACATCTTCCCCTACTGAAGCTGGATGAGGCAGTCCATTTAAGGGGAAGGGATCCAAATGCAGGCAACAGAGTCAGAAACAGCCTCTGCTCCGATTTTTAGGGAACCCACATGAAGACCAAGCTGCATATCTGCCAGATATGTGTAGGGGGCCTGGGTCTATCTCATACATACTATTTGGTTAATAGTTCAGTTTCTGAGAGTCCCCATGGGCCCAGGTTAGTTGATTCTATAGGTTTTCTTGTGGTGTCCTTGACCTCTCTGACTCCCTCAATCCTTTATTTTGCTCTTCCACAAGAGTCCCTAAGCTCAGCCCAGTGTTTGGCTGTGGATCTCTGTATCTGTTTCAATCAGTTGCTTTGTGAAGCCTCTCAAAGGACAGTTATGCTAGGCTCCTGTCTGCAAGCATGGCAGAATATGGTTAATAGTGTCAGGGTGGGCTCTCTCTCATAGGATGGGCCTCAAGTTAGGCCAGTCATTGGTTGGCCATTCCCTCTATTTCTGCTTCATGTTTATCCCTGCACATCTTGTAGGCAGAAAGAAATTTGGGTCAAAGGTTTTGTGGGTGGATTGGTGTCTCCATCCCTCCATTGGAAGTATTACCTGGTCACAGGAGCTAGCAATTTCAGGTTCCAGATTCCTTGTTGCTAGGAGTCTTAGCTAGGGTCACCCTCATAGATTCCCGGGCGTTTCCCTTGTCCTAGGTTTCTGGCTAGTCCCAGAGATGACCCCACTACCACCAATTTCAGTTCTATCTTCCAGATCTCTCTACCCTAGTCTTCCCCACACTTGTTTCCTCCTGATCCCCTCCCTCCCACCCAGTTTCCTCCCACCATCCACCTCCAATGTCTATTTTATTTCCCCTTCTGAGTGAGGTTCAAGCTTCCTCCCTTGGGCTCTCCTTGGCTTCTTTGGGTCTCTGGGTTGTAGCATGGTTATCTGGTACTACATGGCTAATATCCACTTATAAGTGAGTACATACCATGTTTATCTTTCTTGGTCTGGGTTACTTCACTTAGGATGATCTTTTCTAGTTCTAGCTGTTTGCCTGCAGATTTCATGATGTCATTGTTTTTAACACCTGAGCAATATTCCATTGTGTAAATGTACAAAATTTTTGAAATCCATTCTTCGGTTGAGGGACATCTAGGTTGCTTCCAGTTTCTGGTTATTACAAATAAAGCTTCTATGAACATAGCTTGTGGTATGGTAGAGCATATTTTGGGTATAAGCCCAGGAATGATATAGCTGGATCTTGAGGTAGAGCTATCCCTAATTTTTTAAGAAACTTCCAAATGGATTCCCAAAGTAGTTGTACAAGTTTGCACTCCCACCAGCAGTAGAGGAGTATTATCCTTGTTCTACGTCCTCACCTGCATGTGCTGTCACTTGGGTTTTTGCTCTTAGCCATGCTGGGGGGTGTTAAATGGAATTCCATAGTCGCTTTGATTTACATTTCCCTGATGACATGGGACATTGAACATTTCTTTAAGTGCTTCTCAGCCATTAGAGATTCCTCTGTTCAGAAGTCTCTGTTTGCTTTTGGCTGTGGCAACCATCTTCCAGTAACTTGCCAAAATGACAAACACAAGGGGAAAGAGGAAGGGCACTCGCTATATGTTCTTTAGGCCTTTTAGGAAACATGGAGTTGTTCCTTTGGCCATATACATGTGAATCTACAAAATGGGTGATATTGTAGACATCAAGGGAATAGGTACTGTTTCAAAAGGACTGCCCCATAAGTGTTATCGTGGCAAAACCGGAAGAGTCTACAACGTCACCCAGCACGCTGTGGGCATCCTTGTGAACAAGCAGGTTAAGAGCAAGATTCTCGCCAAGAGCATCAATGTGCACATTGAGCACATCAAGCGCTCTGAGAGCAGGGACATCTTCCTGAAGCACGTGAAGGAGAAGGACCAGAAGAATAAGAAGCCAAGGAGAAGGGCACCTGGGTTCAGCTGAAGCGCCAACCTGCGCCACCCAGAGAAGCACTCTTTGTGAGGACTGATGGGAAGGAGCCTGAGCTGCTGCAGCCTACTCCATATGAATTCATGGCCTAATGTACAAAAAGAATAAAGGACCTGAACTGTAAAAAAAAAAATCTGTTTAGCCCTGTACTCCATTTTCAATTGGGTTATTTTGTTTGTTGGTGACTGATTTCTTGAATTCTCCATATATTTTGGATATTACCCCTTTGTTGGATGTAGGATTGGTGAAGATCTTTTCCCAATCTATAGGCTGTTGTTTAGTCCTATTGATGGTGTCCTTTGCCTTACAGAGGCTTTTCAGCTGCATGAGGTCCCATTTGTTAATTGTCATTCTTAGAGCCTGAGCTGTGCCAATGAGTTCAAGGCTATTTGTTCACTTTCTCTTCTATTAGATTTAGTGTATCCTGTTTTATGTTGAGGTCTTTGATTCACTTGCACTTGAGTTTTGTCCAGTGTGATGAATATGGATCTATTTGCATTCTTTTGCATGCAGCCACCCAGTTTGAATAGCTTTTCTTTTTTCCATTGTATGGGTTTTGGCTTTGTCAAAAATTGAGTGGCCATAGGTGTGTGGGTTTACAGAACACCTGAAAGCTCTAGAGCATAAAGAAGCAAACACACCAAGGGCGGCAGATGGAAGGCAATAATCAAACTCAGGACTGAAATCAATAAATTAGAAACAAAGAAAACAATAAAAGGGATCAACAAAACCAATTATCTCGTTCTTTGAGAAAATTAACAAGATTAAAAACTCTTCAGCCAAACTAACTAAACGGAAGAGAGAAAATATCCAAATTAACAAAAGCAACAACAAAGAGGGGGACATAACAACAGATACTGAGGAGATAAAAAAAATCACTAAGTCTTACTTCAAAAACCTGTGCTTCATAAAATTGGCAAGTCTAAATAAAATGGACAGTTTTCTTGATAGACTCCACTTACCAAAGCTAAAATAAGATCAAGTAAACAATTTAAATAGACCTATAACATGTAAGGAAATAGAAGCAGCTATTAAAAGTCTCCCAACCAAAAAGAAAAGCCCAGGCACAGATGGTTTTAGTGCAGAATTCCACCAGACTGCCAAAGAAGAGCTAATACTAATACTTCTCAAACTGTGCTACAAAATAGAAACAGAAGGATTACTTCCAAATTCATTCTATGAAGTCACAATCATCCTGATATCCAAACCACACAAAGCTTTAACAAAGAATGAGAACTTCAGAACAATATTTCTTATGAACATTCATGCAAAAATACTCAACAAAATACAAACTAAATTCAAGAACACATCAATGACATCATCCACCATGATCAAGTAGGATTCATCCCAGGGATTCAGGGATGATTCAACATATGAAAATCCATCAATGTAATCTACCACATAAACAAGTTGAAAGAAAAACACTGCATAATCATCTCATTAGATGCTGAAAAAGCCTTTGACAAAATCCAACACCCCTTCATGTTAAAAGTCCTAGAAGGATTTACAAAGCACATACCTAAACATGATAAATGCAATATACAGCAAGCCAATAGCCAGCATCAAATTAAATGGAGAGAAGCTTAAAGCAATTCGACTGAAATCGAGACACAACAAGTCTGCCCACTCTCTCTGTATCTTTTCAGCATAGTATTTGAAGTTCTAGCTAGCACAAAAAGATAACTGAAGTATATCAAGGGGATATAAATTAGAAAGGAAGAAGTCAAAGTATCACTATCCGCAGATGATATAATAGTATGCACAAGTGACCCCAGAAATTCCACCAGAGAACTCTTCCAGCTGATAAACACCTTCATCAAAGTGGCCGATCACAAAATTAAGTTTAAAAACCCAGTAACCCTCCTATATACAAATGATAAACAGGCTGAGAAAGAAGTTAGGGAAGAACGGCCCTTAGCGATAGCCACAAATAATATAAACTATCTTGTTGTAACTCTAAACAAGCAAGACTGTATGAAAAGATCTTCAAGTCTCCTAGGAATGAAACCAAAGAAGAAGATATCAGAGGATGAAAAGATCTCCCATGCTTGTGGATCTCATCAGTAGGGTTAGCACAGTAAAAATGACCATCTCACCAAAAGCATTCTAAAGATTCATTGCAATTCCTATCAAAATTCCAACATAGTTCTTTATAGGCCTTGAATGAACAATACTCAACTTCATATGGAAAAATAAAAAGCCCATGATAACTAAAGCAACACTGTATAATAAAAGATCTTCTGGAGTTATCACCATCCCTGATTTCAAGTTGTGCTACGAAGCAGTAGTACTAAAAACTGCATTATATTGGCATGTACCTTGGGGCAGACAGGTTGAGAAAAATTCTTTAATCATTTCTCAGAAAAAAAGATTCTTCTGGAGGCTGTTGCTACACTTGATGAAGGTTTTAGTAAAGGTTTTTAAATTCATTTATTTGTTTTTTTAAACTGCTGAAGTCAACGCCATCAAACGTTAACTTTTCTCTATCCCATGCAATCCTAGCTGTGGATCCACTGTGACTTTTGGTCTCTAGCATTCCTTAGCACACAGCAGGCCTAAGAGACCCTTACCTATTTGATTCATTGTATTGTCTTCTTTGGAATATAAAGTACCTAACCAATAATTCACACTGAACCTGAGATCGATTTTCAGCCTTCTCTTTCCTGGAACTGATAGAGCTTGCTGGTCCCTTCATGTTGTCTACAGTATAATTGCATAGAGATGGATATGATAAAATAAGCACAGTCCAGACCATGGACTCATGCAGAGGACCAGGACAAGAACCATGCTCTGGGCTTGGAGAGGAGCTGAGGTCTTACCCTTTGAGCCCTATGGAGATTCAGTAATCAAGCCTGAACCCAAGAGCAGGGTGAGGTCATTGTGTTTATTACTGCACCAAACTGGCGAGATTAAAGCTCATCAGTGTCTTCCTGAGATCAGCAAAGGTGGGAGGCTGCCAAGGACAAGCTGGATCCACCATAGCGGGCAGGTGACTCACCAGTGAAATGTAGGAAATCTGTACTAGACAGCACCCAGATGGTACCTGACTTATATCCTGTACAGTGGTACAATGCTGAAGTTGCTCTATATTTTCTTGCAGAAGCTAGCACAGATCAAGCCAGAGTAGATGTCAAAACAACAGAATGCCTGGACCCAAGAGACACATGACCTTCCTTTTATCTGCTGACTCTTGTCCTACGGGAACTAAAGATGTTGGGGAAGTTGCAGAATAGGCTATCTAGGTTTATTTACAATGGCAAAAAGAAGTTTTCTCTGTCACCTAACTCTCAACCTTCCTCCATGCATGTATATATGCACACAGTTAGCTTTAGATAACTATCTGGAGATGGTGCCATTACCTTGGGGCAGGATGTAGCTTAACTTGGGAGAGGTAAAGAAGGAAGAGAAATCATACTAATTTGAATACATCAGGACCAAGAGAAACTCCAAACTCTCCATGATGAACGAAAGCAGCATCCAAGTCCTGGAGAGGACACCTTGGCTCTCATGAGGAGGAAGCCCAGGTTAGAAGGATGCTGGGATGAAGGACAGGAGTTTATATACTCCACCCTTTTCACCTCTTGCAGTATGCCCAGTCCCACATCCATTCCCCTTTGGTGAGTGTTCGTCCTATCCTCCACCTGCTTTTAGGCACAGCCCTGGAAACCAAAGCGTCAAGGAGGCCACTCTAGCACACCCAAAGGCAAGGCTTCACACACTTCAACTCTGAATTCAGAGGAAGAGAGCATTAGCCCACATTGTCATGACTTAGCCTGTCTTCTTGCACTTTCTTTGAGTTTTGCGTTTTTCAACTTGGAAGTCAAAAGTATCTAAGTCTATGGCATTCCTATATAGTTTTATTGAGCATGTATTTTATGAAGAATCTCTAAATGTTGGGAAGCTCCTTCTTTGGTAAATTTTTTTTCCCTAGGAAGTTTAGCTCTTCTATTTCTTGAAAGAAAGTCAGTTATATCTGTATCATGAATATGTTTGTATAAGTATATATTTATGTCTATGTGTATTTGTATACAAGTATGTGTGTTGGATAATGTGGTCCTACTAATTAACCTTAAATATAGATCTTGATGAAATGCCTACTGTGTGTCAGACCTTATGTTGGAAATACATGAATGAAAGAACTATTCCTTCGTTTCCAGTGTTTTATTCCCAACTAGCACTTGATTGCCAGAAAATTAAAATAAAGTAGATAGAAAATGAAGAGAGATTATTATCAGAGAATCTGAGACTCTAAAATATTATAAGACCCACTCAACAGGAGAAAACCATCCCTGGTATGGGAACCTAGCCAACTTCTCAGTGCTGGTGAAGTCATGGCTATTGGAAGAGAATCTACAGCCGCTGACTTACTACAGCAGTGCACTTTCTAACAACAGTCTATGAACATTTGTCTTTTATACCCTCAAGTAAGTGTAGTCCTAGCCCTTCATTGAAGAGATGTCTCTTTGTAACAGATGAAGACCACCACAGAAAACCACAACCAATCAAAATGCAAAGCTGTGGATCGCAGTCTCAATGGACCCTTCTGCAAAACACTCCTACACCTTGTAGAAGAGGGGGAAGAAAGATCATGACATTTTCTGGGGGATCGTGTCTCCTAGTGATACCAGAGACTACACCCACAAGGTCACAGCAGTGTGACTGCCTAAACTTGAGCGGAACAAGGATGACACCATTGAAGGTGCCAAACTGGAGGGGGCAAAGCCCAGGAGGCTGTGCAACCTCACACAAAGAATTACAAAGCTGAGAGTGGGAGAGGTGGTCTTCCTCAGGGAAGAGCACATCCATTGGTTTTCCTATTCCAAATGGTCAGCTATGAAAACATACATAAAATAATATTATACAGGCTCAACAGGTTATATTTAGGAATACATATATGTGTGCAATAACAATTAGTGGAAAAGGAGGCCATAAATTGGAAGGCGAGAGAGGAAAGCTATATGAGAGGATTTGGAGGAAGGAAAGGGAAGGAAGAAATGTTGTAATTAAATTACAATCTCAAAAATCCAGAAATAATGTTGCAAGTTGGGGGTTAGTGTCAAATACTTTTAATTCAGAAAAATCTCATGTTTTAAACCTCTGATTGATAAGTGTGCCTATTTATCTTATTAAATTATTTTGGTCAGTTCCCTTCCTTGGCAAATGGTAACTTTTCATTAAATATTTTTATTTGCTGGTCAGGACAAACTCCATGATAATATAGACACTTGGTAAAAGCTCTCTGTAGGTTGAGACATCACAGAAAGGCTTCCAGAGGTGGAGGAAGCTTCCGGAGCCAGGGAAATGTTCCTGGGAATTAGAGAAAGGCTTTGGGATCTCAGAATGCTAAGACAGATGATTTATTTATTGTTCTATGCATGGTTACACAGAATCCAGAAATAATCAATTGGCTCCTCTAAATATACATTCTATGCTACTTGACTTTTCATAATATGCATATCACCCACATACTGGCATGGGAAAACCAAAACTGAATGTGTTCTGTTTTCAAAAACATGCTGTAATATGATAAGAATAAAAAGTTTGTAAGACTCAGGAGTATTTAAAGATGTACACAGTATTTATAATCTTCCTTTTTTTAAACTAATTTTGAGAGGGCATATTAGGGTCCATATGGGGAGGCATTCTAACGACCACAGAAAACCCCTGCTTAGCCTGGGAGCATTGTTTTCAGTCATCATAAACTTCAAATAGTAGCTCACTGAGCTTTCCCCACAAAACAAAACAAGAAAATAAAGCAGAGAAGCCTGTTACTAGTCCTTGAAAGATTATTTCTCCAGAGTTCAGTCCATTTGTTACTTTTTGATGGCTAGTCACTTCTTTGTGCTTCCATGTAAACATTTATTTTGTACCTATGCATGTCAAAACCACTCTGGGCTGTGGGGTCTAGAAGAGTTAATGGGAAGCCTCACCATCAGCGGTGCAGGCTTTTAATTCCAGCCCTTGGGAGGCAGAGGCAGGAGGATCTTGTAAGTTAGAGACCAGTCTGGTCTGAGTTCCAGGACAGCCAGGGAGACACAGAGAACCCCTGTCTTTAAAAACAAACAAACGATGAAACAAACAAATGAACAAAGAGTTAGCGGGAGACAAATTCTAAATGTTGGGATTTAGTTTATAATCCTTTTAAAATAAAACATATAACATATAACACACTGCTGCATGCTTTGGAGACTATGGAGTTGGGGTGAGAAGTTTAGCAGTATAGCTAGAGTTATGGAGACAGACCTCATTGAACAAGCAGGACTTGGGGAAAGACTGAAGAAGCTGGGGCCCAAGTCATGCCCATGCCTGGGAGAGAAGCGGGGGTGGGGGGGGGGACGATCATGAGACCTCACAGCTGGATGGAGTGTGTGGGTGACAGTAGAGACGTGACAGAAGTGACAGAAGGAGGGTCACAAGGATATCTGATTGGTAGAGTTTTTAATGCTGACCTTCACACTCAGGAAGCCACACTCAGGAAGACTGAAACATAGAAACTTGCACAAATTCCCTACAAATTAACACAGATTGCCTCGTTATTTGCCCACTATCCACTGAATATTCTTTCTTCATCTGTAATTTTTGTTTTGGGGAGATTCTGTTTTCTTTGGACACACTGTTGAAGGCCATACTGGGGCTTAAGAAGGTAATAATAAACAATAGAGTATATTTAGCTTTATTATGAAAATCGATAGGAAACGAGAAAGCGAGGTTTGGATTCTTCTGCATCTGATGATGCAGCAGGAAGTAGAGGGTGAGCTGGAAAACCTGGAGAAGTGTAGATGTACCCCTAAGAATGAAATCTGAGTACCTAGCTGACTCCTCAATGGCAGTAGCCACTGTTTATTCACAATGGAAGTCTAAAGCATTATTGATATTACTATTTCACTTGCCTGGTCCCCATGAAAACACAGTATCTCATGATCCCTCTTGATTGTGCTTGGAAGCCACGCTCCAGCCACACCTGTGCACACACAGAGCGTATTTGTGCTCAGTGTGTACAGCGTTGTAACAGTGTTGTCATCTTCACAATTTGCATTTGAGACCCTCACAAAATAAGTTTTTTTTTAAAAGAGGTCTCATACTGTGCTAACTTTATGACTTTGTGTTGGGACACATTCACAGGTCTCCTGGCTGCATGTGGCCCACTGGCTGAAACAGTGACGCACTTTCTTTGGACAGTTCTTACCACAGTTGATAAGAGTGGCCCTGTTCCTGTGTTAGCCCACTATCTCACTGGCGCCTGTGCACAGTCAGTTCTCCTCTGTTGGGGTGGTTACCTTCTACAACGTTATTTCCTTTCCCATTACTCTCTAAGACTCTAATTTGCAAAGTTACTTCATGCAAAAACATCCTGGAAAATTCAGTGTATATCACTGAGTTGGTCAATATTGAGCCACTGGCTTAGGGGAAAGCTGTCCGTCATATATTCATCCACTTGCATCTACATAGATAATAGTTTTGAATCCTAAAATAACAATTGCATCATGGTGTTTTATATTTTCCTTAACATGCATGCAAAAACAAACAGGTACACAGCTGTGCTGTGTATTAAATGGCTTCGCTCTTAGATCCCACAGAAGAACAGATGAGATTTATGCCCCAGTTGAATGGTCACAGTGCCAGAGTTTCACTCCATCGCTCTGCCTCCTCTCTGCCTCGTCTCATTTGTATCCCCTTTCTTCTGCGGGAAGGCTGGAGGAGGAGGCAATGCTGCCTTGTTTAACTGTGGGCCTTGGATGGAGGCTGATCTGCAGACATATGTGCTTAAGCTTGAAAGGCCTCTGAGTATTGATAATGGAGGTTACGAGCCCTTCCTTCCCATTGGACATATCAGAGTCTGTTAAAAATCAGCTTTTATAATGACCCAAGAGACCAGAGGCATTGCCCGCAGAGACTATTGATAAAAAAAAGAACAAACACTAAATGACCAAAAAACCCCAATTCTTCAGATCAGCTCCCGCATGTGCTCTTCATGAATAAAAGAGATGCCTGTATCCTAATTTCAACTTACCCTTCTGCTTCTTAGGCACATTCGGCTTATTAACTTAGCTAATTATATATTCAGTAGCCACGGACACTCCATTTAAAACAAAGAGAGCAAAATATATTGAGATCCACGGTGTCAGTAACGTAGCCAGAAGCAGTTCATCTAATTTTTTCCTCACAGTGTTTTCAAAACACAGTTTTAAATGAAGACTAGGGATCATCTTCTATTCAATTCCAAGCTAAGCAAATGTATAGGCTGATGAATTCATAAGGAAGCATGTGGTCTATCAAAAGACAGGGTAAAAAGCAGCTGTAGAGAAGGCAGCCCGCCAGGATGCCTTGTATGTGCCTGTTACAAGGTGAGTGTTCTTTCTAGACCATTAAATTATTATGAAGTTCCCCACTCATGAGTGAAGTCCTCATTTTTTGTTCAAAGCATAGGGTCATCGTGAGTAAAAACAAGCCGTATGTAAATAAGGGATTGTAAGACTAGGTGTCAACTGTGAACTCTGTAAGAGTTTATGGGAGAGGACAACAGTGCTCAGAACTGCAGGGAAGGCAAAGGGTCACATATGACATGAATGTAGGAAGTAATCTGCTGGGGGTGGGAGGGCACGAGGTAGGGAGGAGGATGGGAAGAAGGTATGTGGAGAAAAACAGCACAAACACATTTCTTTGAAAAATGCCATAATGAAACCTAATTCTTTGTAAGCTAAGAAAAAAAATTAATTAATTGAAATAAAATGTAACTATTCACCATCATTTACATTCATTGAGCTGTTCGTTTCTCCTATGCTACATACTCATTAAGTTATATAAATTCTAATATGAGCTTTGAATGGTCGTAATTTCTCCTCCGTTTTAAAGATTAAAAAACAAAGGCACACTGTGGTTAAATGGTAAATGTAGACTGGCAAGGAAGATGTAGACTTCTTCCTGTAAAAATGATCGATAGATGTCATGTCATTTCTTCCACTCCCCCAAGTGTGAGGCCCAGTGTATCTGGGGATGACTGAGGAACGTCATTTTCTGGTCTTTACATGGTGTCTTTGCTTTCTAATAGCAGTGCATTCCCTTGTCAGCCCATGAGTTCGGCTTCTTTCTGTTAGACTGTATATGAGGTAATCGGATGTGAAGCTATAAATAGGCGAAACTATTGGGATAGTTACTTTAAATTGCGAGGACACTGTCAGGTGTCCTTGAGGAAAGTCACCCGTGGAAGTCACAGTGCGGCCACTGGCTGTCAGCTGTTGGCATGAAGCTGTGAAAATTATAGAGCAAATGGCCATATGGGCATGGGGATTTGAGGTCCAGAGTCAAACAGTGAAATTTGCAGCACTAACTTTAAGGGTTGTTGTTGTTGTTGTTGTTGTTGTTGTTGTTGTTGTTGTTGTTGTAAGACTTCTAAATTTGGAGCAGCTCTATTAGGAGGTCAGCCCTGCAGGGAAGGGGCACATATCCAGGATGGAGAGAGGGGGAGAGAGAGAGAGAGAGAGAGAGAGAGAGAGAGAGAGAGAGAGAGAGAGAGAGAGAGATATGGAGAGATGGAGAGATGGAGGGAGGGGGAGAGGAAGAGGGAGGGAGAGGGAGGGAGAGGGAGGGAGAGGGAGGGAGAGGGAGAGAGAGAGAGAGATCGGTGTTTCAAATCTGAGTGATTGGTAAAGCATCATTGGAAATTAGGGCTTTTTGCTCTCATCTTTTCAGCTCTGGCTCTTATTGGGCCGTGTCTCTCACAGGCCTCTCCCAGTGCATCCCAGGGTCATTGAACTTGAATAGCTCTGAAGGAAGATGGGTGAAGGTATGGTAGGGCTCTTCACTGGGGCCTCAGGAAATGTAGCTAATGGCATAATATCCCAGTTTATTGACAGCTGAGGGGTGTCGCTACTATTGATGCTCTTTGAGAACATCAAAGGGGCCACGAGGAAGAGGCTGCCTTGAGGAGCGATAGCAAAGAGCAGAAGGAGAAGGGACATGCATGCTGACTTTGCCATAGATACTCCTGTGCAGCATAAGACAAGAACAGACACACAAGCTGACTTGATCATGGATACCACAGAACAGGGCAAGAAGAAAAGGGACATGGTACCTAATTTGGCCATAGCATCCTGTACAGCACTCCATTTCCCAAGGATCACCAGGTAGTGACTCACAAGCACATACTTGAGATGTACTTGGATGTATTGTCAACTTGATGTCATAATCCACAATTTCCTGTTAACAGCATGGTCCAGCACACAAGTAGTGTGAAGCCAAAAATTGTGTTCTAAAGAAAATAAGTTTTATGAAAATGTTATGCACGGTTATCACCTGCTGTATGCACTGACTTCATTAGCACGGTTATCACCTGCTGTATGCACTGACATTATCAGCATTGCTATCACCTACTGTATGCACTGACATCATCAGCATTGCTATAAGAAACACAAAGAAAAAGCACATCCTACCCCCTACCCATTTCTGCTTACACCATATCAATATCAGACCGAAAGAGAAAGCATTCCCCACATTTGTTGTTATTTAACATGTGGCTAAAAATTGTTTGAGGACAGTTCAAATGGGAAGATTCAGACAGCCTGTCTATATCTGCCATGCTTTGGGTTCAGATTCCCCAAAACAAAAACAAAACGTTTCAGTTCTCTAGTTTTCAGGTAAGCGGCAGAGAGTAACGTAAGAGTAATGATAGATCATCTTTACAACTAGATTAAGGCTGCTGCATTGAGGTGGATTTGTTCAAGTCATCAAAGTTTATTACCCACCTTTGCCTTGAGGACTATATCTACACCCTCCTACTGTGCTAGTGTTTAGGTTGAGCTATTCTGTCCCTTCTGAATTCTCACTGAATGACAACTTATTTTCCAGCCCCTGCTTGAGCCAGGCATCCAACATGGCTAAAATTGTCTTTTAATTGCTGAGAATGTATTCCCTCTCTTTAGGCTCTGTTTGTTTGGAAACAGCTTTTGAAGATGGTAAGCTTTTTCTTTGCTGATTCAATCTTCACAGCTTTGCATAGTCACTGTTCAAACAGAGAAAGGACCATTTTAGAAAGTGTGTGTTCTTTGTTTAATTAGCTGTTTGGTACCCTGTAGTCTATGCCTGTAGGCAATGGGTTGAATTTAGGAGGCATTTAGATGCTCTCTGTGGTGCTTAGAGTGTCTCAAACGTGGACTAGCAGTCCACTACACCCATTAAAGAGCCATTTTCATTGTGCACTTAAGATTGGATGTGTGAGACAGGCACAGAGGCACATACCTGTAACCCTAGCACTCGGGGAGGCTGAGGCAGGTGGATCTCTATGACTTCAAGGCTAGCATGATCTACAAAGCGAGTCAAGACACCAAGGCCACACAGAGAAACCCTGTCTTGAAAAAGAAAACCAAAGAACAGAAAACGACTGGATGTGCGAGTGACTTGCTTTCCTTGCATGGCTTCCCAATTCCTCCATGGAATCTGGGGAGCATCACCTGAGTGCTCACATGCAGGGCTTGGAATTTGGTGGAGAACTGACAGTTGTTCTAGAACTGAAACTTACCACAGTAGACACTCTTATTTCATGTATCTCATATAACCATCTCAAATTAATGTGTTTTATATACTTTTAATTCATTGTTTGAAAATTCCATATATGTTTGTAATGAATTTTGGTCATATTCATTCCCCATTCAACTCTACTAGGCCTTCCGAACTTCATGTCTTCTTTGCATTTTGCTTTTGTTTTTTTTAAAATAACCCACTGAGTAGGATTAGAATAGGTCATATGTAAGTGGGCATGACATGGGACACCCATCCACTGCTACATGGGAAACCTAGCAGTGGCCACCTCCCCAAAGAAGACTGACTCTTCCCCCAGCAGCCGTCAACTGCCAGTAGTTCTTGACCAAAGGTGGGGCCTCCGGGGCCTCTTCCCGATTCATGCTGGAAGTTTTACAGGCTTGATATTGTGTGGGTCTCATACAGGCAGCCTCGGCTGCTGTGGCCTTCTGGTTCATGACTAACCATGCCAAGCATGGAAGCCAGCATTTCACAGCTCCCTTCTTTCCCACCCTGCTGTTCTCACATTCCCTCAGCCTCACCATTTTCCTTGATACTCTTGTAGCTTCGTGGGAAGGAGGCTGCGTTGATATGGATGACCCGTTTAAGGGTGATCTGTCACAGCCAGTTGTTCTCAGCACTTAAGACAGTTACATTATGTGTATATTTATATGTATGAACATATATGTATATGTGTGTTTGTATGTATAAACATCATATGTGTATATGTGTGTGTATATGTATAGCATATACATGTGTGCTTATATGTATAAATATCATATATGTATATGTGTTTATATGTATAACATGTATATGTGTGTTTATATGTATAAACATCATATATGCTTAGGTATGTATTTATATATAACATATGTATATGTTGATTGCTATTGCTTTCTTTTTGTAGGTTTTGTTGTTGCTTTAAGTTGGGTTTCTTTCTTTCTATTCCTTCTCATTTTTTTTAAAGTCCTAATTGTCAAGGTCACTGGCTTTGAAATCAGAAGTAAATAAACTCAGATCTACATTGTTTTACTTATTAGTTATCTGAATTTAATATCTTTGAACCATTGTTTTTTCATGTGTAAAATGAGCTAATATTCATGAGGGGCTTTCAAGGTGAAAGCTAACAAAAGCTCCTTCATCCTTTTTAGAAAGCGTTCTTTTGATACTTCAAGTTTCATGCCAGTCAGCCTTTGATTGGAAGGGGAAGCCATTGTGGGTGATGTGAAGTGTGTGTTATTGGGCTCAGATCTCAGGCAGTTGTGGCACTGGCCAGGCCATCTGTAGGAGACAGGCTTTTCTGGATCTGGGGTTGCCAGCAGTTGGCGGGAAGAATGGAGTTCTGGGAAGAACAATAGCAAGCTACCCTCGAGCAGAAAGTGGAAATCACGTGGATACTTGGGCACTGTCCCTGTCTTAATGCGCGGACCTTGGTGGTACAGTGAGCTGAAGGGGTAGCTGGGCTCCCTGTGCATTGCTTTGTGTGTGGCCTAAGATGCAGCCCTGTTGCCCCATGGAGACAGAAGGATCAACCAGCAAAGATGCCTAGTGGAGATGCGCCTAGGACAGTTCCTGAAGCCATGAACCCACGGACAGGGGTTGATGTCCAGCGGTGCTAAAGTGGCCTTCATTTCCAGAGCTGCTGCTTTCTTCCTTCTGTTTCTACCTGAGCCACTGAGCCAGCTGTGCTTGTGACCTTAAATCCACATATTTTCTCAGGGCTCTCATCCAGCCATATATTCCCTACCTTGACTATTGAGGAGTTTGGTCCAGCACATTGGAGCGGGGACACAGTTACAGATTGCGTAGCACTTGGTCCCCACCCTTAACTATGAAACAATTTGGCCTCAGGAAATGTCAATTTACCTTCTGTAGGCAGTTGGGGGGCTTGGGCTCAGGGTTTTTTCAGAGCTCACCAGGCAGCCAGTACCAACCTGTTAGGATGAACACAGAACTTGAAGTGTATATGTTGTCCCTATGAAGAATAGGTAGAATTTACTGAGACAGAGCTTACTAGGGATATCCAATGACAGTTAAGTAACCAAGTACAAACTATAGGGGATGAAGGTTTGACTTAGCAGAAATCACTGTGCAAGAGATTTTGGAGGATTGACAGATAGCAGGTTCAATGAGTAAGGATGACAGAGTGTCAGGAGTGCATGTGCACGTGCACACACACACACACATACAGACACACACACACACACACACACACACACACACACACACACCCTTCTGAGAGCTTTAAACATTGACAGGTCCAAGGACTGAGTCTGTCCTTGCCACCGACCAGTCCACAGCAGGGCCATTCTTTCAATAAGGTGATCAGAGCACAGGAAGTGCCCCCAAAGGTAGCAGTGGATCTGACACAGGGAGTGCAAGGTGCAAGCACACCTTGTACTGTGGAGCACTGTGTAAGTGTACTGAGTAGAACTTCAGAGCTCGGGGTAAGTGTCTCCAAGCATTTGGCATATTGGAGGAAATTGAAGTAAACTTGTGTCAGCTTCCTGTACAAAGTGAGTGCTCAGGGTTGAACTGAACTTAGCTAAGCTTAAGGATGTGTCTGTCCATTGGTAGGGTTAGAGACGACACCATGAGCAACTCTGCTTCTCAAAGATACAGCAACTGAACACAGCCCGTTGGGCTAAGGACAAGAAAAAGTGTTTTGCCCCCAATTTTTGGATTCATAATAATAGTGATTTCAAGGTTCCAGTACAGATTTACTGAAGCTCAGGCATCTATGGGACACACACATGTGTCTTGAGAACACCCACGTAATTCTCAAGTATCCAGTGGGTGTGTGTAGCTTGTAATTCTAGACTAAAGCTCTGGCAGGAGGGAAAGAATTCTTTTTTGAAAACATTTTTGTATTATGTTTTGGTTTATAATATAATAAGATCATTTCTCCCTTCCATTTTTCTCTCCAAACCCTTCCATATGCTACTCCTTGCTTTATTTCAAATTTATATCTTTTTTGTTGTTATTGCATATATGTGTATGCATATGTTATAGCCTAAATGTAACCTATTTGGTCTGTATAGTGTTACTCATATGTATGTTTTCAGGGCTAACCATTTGGTACCGGATCACCAGCTTCCCTGGAGACTATTTCTCCCAGTTGTAGCATTACTTAATTGCCAGCAGTTCTTTGTGCAGGGTTGAGGCCTTGTGGTCTTTTCCCCATCTAAGTTGGCATATCCATTGATCTGTCCATGCAGACGTCTGCCCCACAGCCTCCTCATATGCTCATTGTGACAATAGAGTCGTGCAATGAGTGGACTGATGAGCCAAGTGGCAAACATGTAGTAGAACTTTTAGATACCAGTTTGAATTTGTCTGTCTGTGTTTGTGTTTGTGTGTGTTTGTGTGTGTGTGTGTGTGTGTGTGTGTGTGGCACATTGGAGAAGGAAGAAGCCGCTTATAGTACAGTTTGGCTGGAGGACGTTCAAAGCAAGGAAGAAGATGAAATAATTCAAAATCAAACCCTGTTCTTGCCTTTATATTCTGAATCATGCTCCGCAGTGGTTCTGGCTTTAGTGAGCACTGTAATTCAGAACACATGTGAGCATTTCCCTGCACAGTGGAGAGCCACCAACGTTCCCAGTGTGCTGAGGTTCCTATGTAAACTCAGCCATGCACTTTGAAAATAACGTGGGGTGTGCTGGTCTTAGGTATTTGATATCATAAGTTTGGATAAATGAGCATTGCCTTGTAATTGCTATCCTACATCTAGGAAATATTATCTCTTCACCATTTTCCAATTTTTACTTGTCAGTTCCCTCTGCCAAAGGGCGCGCTATTCTGAACCCTGGTTTCCTGTGAGATCATTGTTGTCTTCGTCGCCTCACTGGTGGGTTCACATAGGATTTGCCTCTCTGCGTCCCAGTGCTTTTCCTGAGACTGTGTTTGAGCATCGTCTCTGCTGATGCATAAATTAGTACACTGACGTTTTTCTCATTTTAATGTCATTATATATAAGTAAATATACCTTAATTTACCAATTCTTGTGTTGATGGTCATTTTTACTTTTTGGAAACTACAATTAAAGCTCCTACAAATATATATATATATATATATATATATATATATATATATATATATATATATATATATATATACTAGAGGGGGGGAGGGAGAGAGGGAACGGGAGAGGAAAGGAGAGAGGGAGGAGGAAGGGGGAGGGGGGAGGGAGGGAGGGAGAGAAGAGAGACATGTGCCCTGAGCTCCCACCCCTAGGGCCACATACAACTTTTTATTCCTCTGGCATAAACCCCTGTACTATTAAGTGTCTGATGAAAACTTCATAGGAAGCCACCGGATGGCTTCTCCACGAAAGCCCCACTTCCTGTTGTCCCAGGAACATGTGGATTCTAGCTGTTCTCAGGGTTAGTCACACTTGCTGTTGCTTTAGTTGATGGCAGCATTTGTACTGAATAAGAGATAACACTTAATCGTCATTTACTTTGCATCTCTCCAGAGACAACTGAGGCCAAACACCTTATTCATGCGCTTATTGGTCATATTTATATCCTCCTTTATGACATACCTAAGCCAGCAGTTTGCTGTTTGAAATACTGGGTTGTCTCTTAGTGCTGCATGGACAAGAGTTGATTTTGCGCTCTGAACATAGCCCTGTGTCGGATGTGTTTTCCTCAGGTAGCACTCACTGGTCTTCTAAACAGCATCTTTCACAAGTGAAATCTTCTTATGTGTAATAAAGTGTGTTTGGTCCTTTTCCATGCTTTTGCAGTTTCATTCATAGAATGTGCTTCTTGCCTACTATGAAGATATTCTACAGTCTTTATGTTTTTATAGACGTTCTATAGTTTTAACTCTTACATCTAAATCTATTAACAACCTTAACTTTATTTTTATTCTATTTATTACTGTGTGTATATGTTTCTGTGATGTGTGTGTGTGTGTGTGTATGTGTGTGTGTGCACACACACGTGAATGATCAGAGGACAAATCGGTAGAGCTGCTTCTCTCTTTGCACCTTTACATGGGTTCTAGAGATTAAACTCTGTAGGTTTGCACTTTCCTCACTGTGTCATGTCACCATCCCAAACACCTTATTTTCATGTGTCCTGGTGGCTCAAGCTGACCCTAATTGTTCCGTTATCCACAAATGGAAAAGTTGTCCTCCCTGTCGAATTGTCTTGAAATCTTCATTGATGCTCAGCTGAGCTCAACTGAGCAGCGCCCTTCTGGACACTACCCTGCTCCACTGGTTCCCGGTGTCCACCCGGTGCTGGCTGGGCAGCATGGGCTCCTCACTATGGCCCTTTAAATGATTTTCTTTTTCAAAATTGTCTTGACAACTCTCCATCTCTTGGTTTCCCCATATTTCTCAGCCTACAAAGAGCCTATTGAGATTATAGTGAGTTTGCAATGAATCTGGGGTTTATTAATGATGATGCAGTTTGGATTCAGTTCATGAACCTGGTCCCAGGTCTCTGTAGGTTCCTATTGATTTCTTTCAAAGTTATTCATTGGTTTTGACCTCTACATCATTGTCAAACTTATTCCCGTTTTTAAAGTGGTTTAGGGTAGTATTATAATGATATTAGAAAATAGTATTTTCCAATTGGATGTGGTTACCAGAAAATGCAGTTTCCTTTATAGGTCTGGTGTGTGTTTGTTTTACTGACTTCCTGTGTTCTACTTGTAGTCATTTTCTAGGTGTTTTAGAATTTTCTATTTAACAATTTCTTCTATGAATAAAGACTATTCTACTTCCTCCTTTCCCATCTGAATGCCTCTTACCCCCTTTTTTTTGTGGTGGTGCAGCCCAGGACCAATAACATGAATAGCCCAGCACCAATAGCACAAATAGCCCAGCACTAATAGCATACTTTACTGCAGAAGCGCATGCATAGGCCTTGGATTTGATACTAGCAGCCCTTGTCCAAGTGACACTTTGGCTTTTTCTTAATCAGAGGAGACATCAATTCTAGCACTGAATGTCATTTTAGCTGTAGATCTTACATAGGAATTCTCTACCAAATAAACTTTTCTTTTAATTTGCTGAGAATTTTGATCCTGGATACAGAGACTTGAGAAACGTCCTCCTCAGCACCTGTTGATATTTTTCCTCCCCCATCTGCCAAGAGTGTGTCGCAAAGCGGGTGTTACAAAATCTTTTAATATTTTATAGAGTTTTCCGGAGCAACCCTCTGGTGAAAGAAAATCTTGCTAATAAACTAGTTGTCTGTTGATGAATGGCTGTCCTCTTAGCTCTGGTACTTGAGCCTGACTCATGCATATTCTGGGGCTGATTTAAATATGAAATACTCTATTGTTCCTTCATTGCCATTCTAGATTGGCCCATATGTTCTGTACTGATGTCTACTCTTATTGGGTGGTATAAGTTTGTTTGTTCATTAGTTTGTTTTTGTTTTTTTTTTTTTATCTCCACTCAAGCTGCTTAGGGGAAGAAGTATTTTTACCATCTTTCAAAGACTACAGTTTGACTTTATTATTATTATGATTTTTGTAGACGGTTCCCTGTCCTTTGTTCCTGTGATTTACAATTTCATCTTCTTACGTCAGTTTTGTCACCTTCTTCAGTTTTGTTTAAGTGCTCGCCATTGGGTAGGGTCGCAGGGTTGAGACTGTAAATCTCTCTACAACTTCCACAACGACATCTATAGTGTTGTCTTTCTTTGGTTCAAGCTGTCTTCTGTTTTTCTTTATCAGGAGTGATTTAGAGATTTTTTAGATGCTTTGCACATCTTCTCGTGATTTATTACTAATTTAATTGAATTGTTGTCAAAACTCCCTCTACAAGCATAATTCAAGTTTATGCAGTTTGCAGGAGCTCAGCACACACTTTGCATGTGTGTCCCTCAGTGAGTACTTACAGAGTTGTAGACACTGTTGATTTTCATCCTGTTTTTCTAACGACTACCAAGAGAGATATGTGAACACCCTGATCACTGTGGTCTTGACTCTTTCTGCCTTTGTTTTTTTTTTTTTTTTAATCAGGTTTTATATTACCTGTTCTTTAGCTTTTATTAGCTCAGTGACATTCCAAGTTGTGTTCTCCTGATGGAATTCTCCCCTTTTCATTATAAAGTGCCTTCGTTATGTCTAGGAAATGCCCTGCTATGAAGTCTATTCAGACATGAACAGAGCATTTACACTTCCTTAACTTTCTGCCCTAATGGCTCAATTCTAAGCCCTTCAGTTTTAGCCTCTAAGTACACAAAGACTGCCTTCTAATGCACCATATATATTTTGGTCTTGGTTTTTTATTTATTGTGACAATTTCAGTATTTGGGGATTTTTAAAAACCTATTTATATATAATTACTAATGTGATTGAATTTAGTTTTATCATTTTGCTGTTTGTTTTCTATGTGTTCCATCTCATTTCAATTTTAATTTTTCCATGTATATGTGTGTGGGTGGTATGTATATTTGGGGGTATGTGTGTGGTGGTGAATGAGTGAGTGTGTGTGTGTGTGTGTGTGTGTGTGTGTGGTGTGTGTGTGTGTGTGTGTTCTACTGACTGAGTACCTCTTTCTCACAGTTCCATGTTTTCCATTTTCTAACTATTCTTCCCCACTCACTGTGGGCTAATAGAAACACTCACCATTCTTCACTGGGCTCTCTATGCTTAGCTCTTGACGTTTGTTTGGTAATTGCTGTAAGAAAGCATGTGGAATTATCACTTCTTTACATTTCCACTATCATTTTAAATTTAAAATTGCACTATTTCATATCAAATAAAGTGATTCTTCAGTGGTGTTTTCCTACTCCCACTCATTCTTTGCTTGAACTCCATGCAGGTTATGAACACTAAACTATAATATCTAAGTTGTTGGTTGCCTTTGCATTGCAATAAAGTACCAGACATTCCACTCCCGTGCTTTGGTTTGGCTGCAGAGCACGAGAATTCTTATGGAAAGTAGCAGATCAGAATATTATTTTTTATATTTGTTGATGTTCTTAAAAGTTCCCAGTTTTAAACATAAATATTTATGCCTATTGCCAAACTGAACCTCCACTTTTTTTTTTTTTTTACGAGGAGCCCTTTGATTAGTGTGAACTCTAAAAAGGACTCTCACACAGCAGTTACTGTTTATTATGAAAAGATTGATGGAGACCTCCAGAGAGAGTTACTGCCTGAAGCTGGATTTCATATTTTGATTCTATGCATAAAAGAGCAGAATGGATCCGGCCTGGATAAGCATCCTGACAACTTCTATACTGGCTGTGATAACTTATAGCCTCTGGGTTTGGGGAACAGGACAATCTTTCGGAAGTGGAAAGGCCATGCAAGCTCAGCTGTTTTTAGTGGAGCAGCTTGGTTTTCATTCCTCTTATCCACCGTTCTGGGTAATAAGTTTCAAAGGAGCATGAGAAGTGAGACCCAACAGGGAATTGTGGAGTTTTGTTGTTGTTGGTCTGTCTGTGTGTCTTTTATTTTTTTTTTTATTAAGTATAGGGGTATTAAGGATGGGGTATTGTTTAGAAACATCTCTTAGTCTTGTGCAAAGCTTACTGAACAGAACCTATGAAACAGTGGTTCTCAAACCATGGGTAGTGATCCGTTTGGGGTCAAATGACGCTTTCATAGGCTATCCCTCACATCAGATAACCTACATATTAATATTTACATTAAGATTCATAACAGTAGCAAAGTTGCAGTTATGAAGTAGCAATGAAATAATTTTATGGTGAGAGGTCACCCCAACATGAGGAACTGCAACATTAAAGGGCTACAGCGATAGGAGGTTGAGAACCATTGCTGTGGAAGTTTGTCCTGGATGACTGCTTGAGGTCAGGCCAATACTATGAAGCTCTTTGCTTTGAGCTTGGCTCTTCCCTCACACCACAGATGTAAGAGCAGGTCTGACAGTGCTACCATCCTTCATCGACTGAGCTCCTAACATCTGGAGTCAGACTCTGCAGACAGCCCTCCTCTCCCCACACTGCCCAGTCACATTGCCTCAGTGGGTACCATTCTTTTGTGGGTTGGTTTTCAATTTCAAGGAATCCCGCACTTATCCACAGACATGGGACACTCCCACTAATGTTTCCAGGGCGGAGCAGATGTGCCTATGGCTTGTCGTGAAGACGTGTGTGGTGGTGGAATTCTTTATTTTCCCTCCCAGAGCTTTGAAGTTGTGTTTGCAGTGTAGAAGTTTGGCAAGCTAGCAGTAGGGAGTGGTGAGTCACTTCATAGACAACATACAAGCCAGCTTACACTCACCCCTCCTTACAAGGTCTCAAACTGACTAGAGTATACTCCTGGCTTGTAGGATTCAACGTTGGCTTCACTCCCTACCCCCTCAGCCACCTCTTAGGGACACATCAGCAGGAGGGACATGCACCATTGTGGCTCTCTACTGCACTGGAGGTTTAATGTGATATAGATAATGATGCTTGGTAACACATGTCTACCGTTGGATAAATCAGAGCCCTGAAACAGTCAAGACTCTGCTCAACTCCTTGAGAGAAAAGCATGACTTTTCTGGTTTGGAATTCCCAGAGACTAGCCCAAAGCTGATGCTGTATTAATGAGGCAAGCAAATAAACAGGAGTATCAATAGATGTTCTTACCTCTGCAGGAAAGTCAGACTGCCTGCAAAATGGATTGGTTTGTTTTCTTTCTATTGGCTGGCTACTTGCCTTTTATAAGACAATCTTAGTGCCAAGCTTAGGCTAGTAATATCCAATGTTACACTTAAGTTCTGGAAGGGATATCGCAAGGGAGTGGGACAGGCTTGTGTGCATGTGTGTTTTTAATCTTGCTGTAGAGATTAAAAGCATGTCTATATGGCTTAGCAGAAAAAGTGGCAGCATGCTTCTTGGCTTGAGTTGAGAAAATTCACAAAACATTTTTTAAACTATTTGGCCGTCTACAAATAGGGCAGGCTATGTGTAAACACCTGCACATTTCCACTTCTGCTGAGTTCGGTGGCTGGGCACTGGGAGGAGGGGCAGGAGTGCCTTGGAGCAGGGAACCCAGAGTCTTCTCTGATACTCAGAACCTGCCTCTGTGGAAAATTCTAAAAGTCACTCATCCTCAGGACTGATGATGCAGAGCTGCTAACCATGCCTGTCTGTTGTCCACAGGTCTGAGGCGCACTTACAGATGTACAACCTGCAGTGTGTCACTCAACTCAATAGAACAGTATCACGCACACCTGCAAGGATCGAAACATCAGACCAAGTAGGTCCTCTTTTCCAACTCTATGGCTGTTCCCCCTGCTGCCCTGTTCTCACTCTTTCTGTTCCTACCCCTTCTCTGTTCCCACTATTTCTGTTCCCACTATTTCTGTTCCCACTCTCTCTCTTCCCTTCTTTCCTTGTTCCCACTCTTGGGTCCTTCCTATAAACCTGATTTTTTTCAAGATCATTAAAGCCAGATATGTTATTTATCTTCAAAGGGCAGATGGACATAGATTTTATTTTCTCATCTGTAAAGTCTCCTTGACATTTATGCTGCTTGAGCCTTCAAACTGTGCCTAGCATTACTAGGAGAACAGCTGCTTTCTCCCTGTTCAGCACAAATAGTGTGATTTTTTTTCAAAACTACCTCAGCATGTTTTATGACCTTGAGGAAACTTTTTAGAAATATATTGTGTTTTTTGAGTATACGATGTGATCACTGTTGTTTGGCTTTACTAAGCTTCAGTATCATGTAGTAAAACTCTGTGAATATATCCTATGATGTTTTCATTCTGGGTGTATGTTGTCAACTAATATGAAAATGTAACAGATCCCCTGGTACATTTAATTCATATGTATTCATATATATGTATATATGACTTAAATATTGGCAAAACCTATGTACACAACACACACACACACACACACACACACACACACACACACACACACGGTATTGAAAATTAAATAAAAGTCTGCTCTTACTATTTCCCCCAAAATATTCTCAAATTTTAAAACCAGAACAGGCTGCCAGTGTGGTCTTACCTACATTGTTGCATGCTTTCAGAATCACCAGCACCAAAACCAGCACCAAGGCCAGCGCCATGGCCAGCACCAAGGCCAGCGCCATGGCCAGCACCAAGGCCAGCACCAAGGCCAGCAGCCTGAAGGCCACTGCTGAGGCTGTTATTAGAATACTCAAAAAAATGGGGTGCAGGGCATAAAAAGCAAAGAATGTCTAAAAAGGATGGAGTCTAACTAGATGCAATTGTTTTCATTTCTAAAAAATTCATGAAGAGAATCATTTAGCAGGTCTGACTGTATTAAAGCCCTGTGAATAATTAATGTCATCCAACAAACATTTATTGAGTGCCACTGTCCTCCCTGGTGCCTGAGGGAAAGTGAGTAGATGTGAGCCTTTCTCTTATGGAACCCCAACCAAGCAGGAAAATGTTCTCTAACCATGTATGCCCCCAGAGCCATGAGAACTGCAGAGGATGCAGGTGAGGTCAGTTTTTCTGTGACTTTGGTATAGTGAACACACACACACACACACACACACACACACACACACACACACACACACACACACACACCAGAGTTCAACTCTGGTGCTCATCATAGATTACCTCCATATGTGTTATGAGATGTCCTTGTCAGTTTTTTGCTAACTTGACACAGCTGGGGTTATCCTAGTCAAGGAAACAATCGAGAAAATGCCTCCATAAGATTAGCTTTTGGGTAAATGTGGGGGAGTGTTTCCTTAATTAACAATTGATGTAGGAGAGCCCAGCTCACTATAGGTGGCTTCAGCTCTGGGCAAATGGAGCTAGATGGCATGGGAACACAGGCTTTGCAAGTAATGAGAAGCAAGCTAGTGACTCCATGGCCTCTGCTGTGGTTCCTGTCTCCAGGTTCCTGCCCTGCTGGAAGTACTTCCCTGACTTCCCTCCATGATGAGCTGTTACCTGGAAGTGTACATGGGATTAAACCCTTTCCTACCAGGCTTCTTATATTTTGTCACAGCAATAGGAACCTTGACTAAGACAGGAAGCTTTGATGGAATGAGTATGCAATGGTAAAACATGAGTAATAATTTCCAGGCTATATTGTGAGTAGGTCCATTCTAGGCAGACACTAGACATTGAGTTATAGGAGGTCAGTCTCAAGTGAGGAAGTTTAGGCCTACAACTAGCTTGAGCATGTTTTCTCTTCATCATTCCACTGTCTTGAGAGTCCATCCTTACTTTGCTGTGGTTTACGCCAGAGCAGGTCTGCATCAAAGGAAAGCTTGAAAATTAACGGCAGTGAAAATTTCTCAGTTCTTTATGAAATACCTACAGCTTCTGCATTGATTGATATATTGACTGTTTCACACTGTCCCCCAAGGAATCTCTTTTTATCTTCTCCCTAGTTTATAATGTATAAGAGGTGGTGTATATATTTTAGTTAATCAATATACAGTGTGCAGGGTGGCACCAAAATAACTGCACAAATAAAAATTTTTTAAAGCATTCATTAATTCTTTTTAATAAATAAAAAAGGAAAAATAGTGGCTTTAAGTGGCATATGTTATACAAATAACATTGTCTCCAGCTCCAAGAATATGCTTGTCCATCTCCCTCGCCCCATACCCATAAAGCTTTGTGGTATTTTTGCATTGATTATTGCATTTCATTCCTGTAAGTCTTATTATTCTATGGGAGAAAGTGAAACTCAGAGAGGGCTGATGCCAGCAGGGTTTGACTTTACCTGTAATGACTCCACATCACTCGGTTTCACAAACATGGGCCTTCAAGGGAGAAGTGCTGGATAAAAAGAGGGAAGCGCCACTTTGCACATGTGGTTCAGTAGATGTGTGTGGCATCAGTAGAGTAGTCCTGTTTGAGCCCAGGTGATGTGCAGGCACCTCTCTGTGTTCTCATCTGGATTCTGCACCTTTCGCCCTAATGTTCATCTTCCTGTACCCCATTGTACATCACCTCCTACAGCTTTATGGTAGGTCTTGGTATCTAGTGGTGTACATTGTCTACTTTTGCATCTTAGTTCGAGACCGCTTTCATTGCTCTTGAGCTTTTGTGCCTCTACATAAATTTTAGAGTCAAAATGTCAATTTCCCTGAAACCATTTACAGCAGGGTATCTTTGCATCTTCCCTCATCCATGGCGTACCCCATCCTTTGGACCTGCCTTTGATTCATTCAGTAAGGTTTCCTCTTTGCAGGAATCTCACACATATCTATTTAATTTTCTTCCTAAGGACTTGTTCGGAGGGTGCTAGACCATCAAAAAAGGCAATGATTTGTGCCATTTTAAGAGAGCATAATATAAACGAGATCATTTTTAAAAATTGAAAAAACACAGTTACAAACAGCGGTGTTCCCAAGCCTGTATCCAATCACTTTGTTAAATTTACTTAACATTCTAATTCCATCAGCAAATAATTAAGGATTTTCTCTGTGACAGCCACATAATCCGCAAACAGTTAGCATCTCTGTTCTCCTCTCCTCTTGTCTACCTGCCTGATCACAGTGGATACCCTACTCTGAGGTGCAGACTCACATAAAACCATAGTTGCTACAGTCTCATCTCACAGACCTTCAGATAACTATGGAAATGGAAGCAAGACATTGCTTGTCTCTAATAATCTGCTAATGTTTCTTATGATTGGATGGCAGGTTTCATCTGTGTTTTAAACTTTGCTGCTGTGGTCATAATTTCCCAATTTTTCATTTATAAACTATTAAACTGTAGTCAGTGCTTTCCAGACATTGATCCAACATTTCACCGAAACTTCATTTTTCTTGGAATATTTTATTTTTATGTATTCATGGAATGAATATCCAAAAAACATTTTAAGATTGTGTGTGTGTGTGTGTGTGTGTGTGTGTGTGTGTGTGTGTGTGTATCTTTCTGTGCCTGTTTTAATGAGATGGTTTTGGGCCTTTTTTCTTGTAATGCTCTTAGTTTCATTATAAGGGCAATGCTGGATATATATATATATATATATATATATATTCAAAGTTTCTTCTCTGTTTTTGAGCCTTACATATGTGAGCAGGAAGCTAGTCTTATTTAATTCATTGGTAAAACCATCTGGTTCTGAAGATTTACCCTTTTAGAAGATTTGTTTTTTCCAAGGATTTATCTATCCTACTTATTTCATAAGAAAACACAGTTTAGGAGATTCTCCAACTTTAACCTTCATGCTGTAGCATATTTACTGCTCTTTCTTAATGTCTTTATTAGCATACATTAATTATATCGAATAGGTGTATGCTCTGGTTTAAAAAAAATGCCCACAACAATTTTAAGCATTTGAATACTTCATGCCATTAATGGCACTGTTTGGAGAGGCCAGAGTTGCTGGAGAAGAATGTCCCTGGAGGTGGGCTCTGAGAGTAAGAAGCCCCTCCTACTTTCTGTTCAACCTCTGCTTTATGAGTGCTATTGAAGGCATAAGCTCTCAGCTTTCTGCTTCTGCTGCCACTCAATATTATGCATGCTCTCCCAACAATTGTGGACTCCAACTCTCTGTAACCATAACCCAGAACAAACCCTTTCTTCTAAAAGCTGCCCTGGCCATGGTGCTTTATCAGAGCCACGGGAGTTATATAACGCACTAATGCATTATAAAATGTCCATGCATGTCTTTGAAACCCTGGAGTTGATTTTTGTGTATGGTAAGAGATAGATATTAACATTCTTCTACATGTTTGCATCCAGTTTTTTCAGTATCCTTTGTTGAAGATGCTGTCTTTGTGTGGATGGTGGAGGGATACAGTCCCCATCCCTTTTGACAGGTGATGGCTACTGGAGAAGGAAGAGTGAGTTTTCATTGGAAGTTTGGTAGACAGACCTTGCTTGCTGGATGCCCCACTCCCATGCAAATTGAGCAGTTCTAATTGGTCTTAGTTGATATTTAAAAAAGAGGAAGAGGAAGAAGAAAGAAGAGAAGAAGGAGAAAGAGGAAAGAAGAAGGAGGAGGAGGAAGAGGAGGAGGAGGAGGAGGAGGAGGAGGAGGAGGAGAAGAAGAAGAAGAAGAGAAGAAGAAGAAAGAAGAAGAAGAAGAAGAAGAAGAAGAAGAAGAAATGAAAGAAAGAAGGAATGTGTAGGGCATGTCTCCAGCAGCGTATGGGGAATGGATGGTGCATAGGTCCAGATACATTTTATACGTGTAAGAAATTTTTAAAATTATATAGTTAGAATACTATCTTTTCTTCTATGTGTAATTTTCAATCTTTGTAAAAAAAAATCTTGTGCATTGGCATATATTTTGGTCCTCTGTCCTGTTGTATTCATCTAAATGTGTTGGTACCATACTGAATTGTCACTGAGTATAACTTGAAGTCAGGTATGGTGAACCCTTCAGCATCCTTCCTTTGCTCAGCATGGCTTTGACTATCGAGAGGCTTTTTGTTTGTTTCTTTGCATGATATTTTAGCATTTTCTTCTCTATTTCTGTGAAGCATGGTGCTGGACTTTTGATGGGGAATGCACTGAATCTGTGGATTGATTTTTGGCAGAATGGCAATCTCTACAATATTATCCCACAACTCCCCCCTTTCTCTTTACTTTCCTTAAAACCTTCCCACACACCCCTCCGTATTCTATTTCAATTTTATGACCTCTGTTTTCATTAATTGTTATTACATTCAGTTATATTCATTTAAACACACATTCCTAAGTAATAAGCATAGCCTGTTCAGTCTGCATCGTATTATTTGTATGCAGCTTTCAGGGGATAACTATTTGGTATTGGATAACCAAAAGGTACATCCTTCGCTAGGGAAGAGTACTTCTCTTGTTCTTAGCATTGTTAAATTGCTGAATTTCTTTGTGTATGGTTGAGGTCTTGTGGGCTTTGGGCATGTCTATTAGTGTCATCCTGGTTCAGTTCTTGTCAGGTTGTCATGTTGGTAAGACTGTATGGGTGTAGCTTCTGACATCATTAGGAGACACATTCTCAGAGAAAACTCCCTGATCTTCTGGCTCTTACAATCTCTATACCCCACTCTTCTGAAATGTTCCCTGAGCCTTAGGTATGGGAATTGTGTTGTGTGTCTTAATTTTTAATCAGTTCCAGAAGGTTTTGTTTGTTTGTTTTTTAATTCACTTCTTCAGTGGTACATCCACTATTTGGTAATATGTTATTTAATTTCCATGATTTTGAGAATTTTCTGTTGTTACTCTTGCTGTTTATTTCAACCTTTATTATATTGTGGTCAAACAGAATATAAACAATCATTTGATTTTTCACATATTTATTAATACTTGCTTTGTGTCTTAATATATAGTTTCTTTTAGAGGAAGTTACACAGGCTGTTGAGCAGAATGTGTATTCTGTGGTATTTGGGTGGAATATTTTATAGATGCATATTATGCCATTTTGATTCATGAAGTAATGTAACTCTTAGAATCCTCTGGTTTTTGTTAGTATGACATTTGTATTGGTGAGAGTAAGGTATTGAAATCACCCAGTATTACCAGATAATAGTTAATCTGTAATTTTATATCTAATAACTGTAGCTTGGGTATATCTGAACTTGATGCCTATATATTCATAATTGTAATAGTCTCTTGATGAATTGTTCCTTTAACAGTATGCTATGAACCAGATTTCATGCATATTTTGTTGGCTGTTAAAGTAGTGATACCTGCTTATTTCCTAGTTTGATTTGCAAGAGATAACTTTGGCAAGTTGAGTTAACTCCTACTATTATGATTCCAGACATATGATCACCCAAAATCTATGCTGTCCTCTTGGTGAGTGTCTTATTTACATTTTTATTGCTGTGATATAATACCGTGATCAAGTCAATTTATTGAAGAAGAGTTTATTGGGCCTTACAGTTTTAAAGGATGTTTCAATGGCCATCATGGTGGGGACCATAGTAGCAGGCAGGGAGGCATGGTGCTGGGGAAGATGCTGAGAGTTCAGTTCTGATCCACAAATAGGAGACACAGAGAAAAAGTTAGTCAGAAATGGTGTGGGCTTTGTAAACTTCAACACATCTCCAGCAAAGCCACACCTCCAAATTCTTCCCAAATATTTCCACCGACTACCAAGTATTCAAATATACAAGCATATGGGGGCCATTCTCATTCAAACTGCCACAATGAGAGTCCATTTTTTTCTGCTTTAAGCCACCCATCTTATGATAAAATTTAATGGTGGCCTTCAATAATGCAGTACAGTGTCCACTCGGTTTGTTCTACATGTAACGCCCAGGTTGCCTTTGACTAGGCAAACACCTGCTTTGCCTGTTCTGTCAAGGACAGTGATGATGGCGGTGATGCCATGACTGATAGCTGAGTAGAACTTGACTGTAGAGGAGGATGACAGATGTAAATGATTGAAGGCATTGCACATGAAATGCGCTACATCCCGTTGCCAACCAGAAGGCTACATCTCTATTTCATAGGTTGAGAAGCTGAATCTCAGAGAAGTTAGGTGACATATTTAGGGCCTTAAAAGTAATTAGTTGGCAGAGACAGGAGCAGAAGTCAGGCTGTCTGTCCATCATTTCAATGAGCATATTTCTTAGTGAAAGTACTGTCTGCATTTGCCAGCGCTAGTAACATAGACATGGCCCTTTCCATTTTTGAAAAATCCAATAAATAGCCAGTTAGTAGCCAATTTTCTCTCCATTGTTAAATAGCCAGAGAAATATTAGCCATCTAATGAGACTAAAGACTCAGAAATGCAAATGTGCACACTGACATATAAAGCAATTGCCTATTAGTGGAGTCTTCGGTGCTTCCAGGGGATCTAGTCTGTCAATTAGTACAAATGAGTAAAATGAAATTTAGAAGCCATGAGTACATACTATACACTAATGAATAATTCCCCCTTAATGCACTTAAATTTGAGCTCGGGGAACACTCTAGGCCTCAGAACATTATATTACCTAAAAGTAAAGGATATAAAAGTTGTCATTACTTTGATACTTCAGCTGATTAAAAATGAGATATAAGCATCCACCAAAGCAGAAATGAGCAGTAATCTCCAGATTCTCCTGTTCTTTGAAGAAGTCTTCAGTGGCGATGTCCATTGTTCTTTCTGGAGTTTTCCCCTAAGTGATACAAATTCTCATGACAAAGGCTCATGCTACTCATTTCTCCTACATCTGTCCATTTATGAAGTCCTTGAATGCTTGTTCGGCTAATTTCCAGGCCTGCGATATATTTGCTATAAGTATTTTAGACTTCGGAATAACAGTGAGTTGTTTAAGCAGTACACAACAGTAAGTAAAAATATTTTTGAAAGTAATGCCAGCCATAAAGATTTTTAAAATATACTTAATAGAAACTTAGCACAGCTTAGGAGCCCTTGAGTGGATTCTCTTTGGAAAATAAGCAAACAACCAACAAGTTTGCATGTACTTCTTTGAAAGTAAAAATATTAGTATTCTCTATGGACTTTTTGATGTACTTTTACTATTATTAACCAAGAATCCCACCATTTAAGGAGCTTAGGACTTTGGTATCATGATTTATTTTAAACGTTCACTGATCCACATTAAATTTTGTCAACTCTTTTCCTGCTTCATTTCTATGATTTTTACTATATAATTCGTACCTAGAGACACATTATAACCACTATGTGCCAAACTTAGGTCTTCTACAGGCTTGAAAAGAACCATGTTGGGTGTATGTTCAGTGTGTGTGTGTGTGTGTGTGAGAGAGAGAGAGAGGAGGGGGGGTGGAGAGACAGACAGACAGAGACAGAGAGACAGAGAGACAGAGAGACAAAAAGAGACAGAGAGAGACAGAGAGAGACAGAGTTCTAGAATTGCCAGTGACACCTGATATTCTTCAGCTCGCCCCTCTCCTGCCTGCTTCCTTCTTTGTGAGGCTTGTAATCATTGTTTTGTCTTTGCTGAAGTCAGTATTGATTGTGGCTGCTTTCTGGTGGCTCTGAGCTAATGATTTAATGTCTCAGACTGATGTATGGCCCCTACCAAATCTCATGTTCTTTCTAATACTACCTCATGTAGGCGTTCAGTATCAGTTACCATGGGTGAAGAGCCACTCACCAACTGTCTTGGTTCAAATAAGTGGATTCCCACCTAATGAAAAAACAAACTAGGTTTATTTGGGAGCCTAACAGACCTTTCTCTGTAGGCCAATGGCCAGAGAGCCAGCGTCAGATCTTCTTGTCACTCTTTATGTAGCCTTGAATGCATTTAAATACTATTATTAAGGAAGCCTACAAGTTAACAGAAATAAAAAGAGTAGATTTTATGTGCAATTTGATATGCCTGGACACCATGGGACCACCAGCTCAGTCAAGAGCCAAAGCTTGTTCAGAACCACCCACCAATACCTTCATCCATAGCGTGGCCATCAGTGCTTAGTTAGTTTGTTCTGGAATTTAATGGAATGGTACAGTATGTGGTTTTTTCTGCCTGGCTTATTTTGCTCAGCACAGTGCTTTTGAGAGTCACTCATATGGTTGCATGTATTGGCAGCTCCTATGCAATTTTGAACAAAGCATGCCTCCGTTGCGCATCGCTGTCCCTGTTGGAAATGTGCTGGGCTATAACATGGATGCCAAATTTCCCATCAGCTCCAATAGTCTTTACTTATGATTTGAGGGTTTTATTATTTAACATTCATTTTTTTTTTTATCTAGTAAGAAAATGGCTATAAAATGTTTCTTTTCGGTGTTTATTTGTCTACTGCTGAGCAGACCAAATCCCCCAACTGAATCCAATTCACTATCAGAATATAAGATAGAGGCTTTCCGTTGGTTTTAACTGAGGACAGAGAGGTAGAGTTGGTTGTTGGGGTATAAAATGAAGGCGAGAGCTTCTTATATCTTCATTCTAAGTCATGATACAGCTCTCAGACTCTAATGGCTACCCAGGAAAACAGGTTGAGTAAGATCAACTGAGAGCTCTCAAGGAGACCCTGACTTCTCCCTTAAACAACAAGCTACCAGATTCTCATGTATTCTGTGTCTTCTGAAAAAATATCATAGTCCATTCTGACCTATTATCTACAAATATGTATAATTATTATGTTACTCAAGTTTTAATATTTAAAGACACTGAAATTTTAATCCCCCCAATGTGATCATTACATAGGTATCAAAATATCCCCTATGCTCCATAAATCTATGTGATTAAAATAAAAAATAATTTTCCAAAGAAATAGAATGTGTGCACTTATAGAAAGGCTAGCTGCAATTCGTGTTTATAAACCCACTTTAGAGAATTGATTTTGGCCAGCATTTGTCTATTCTCTTAAAATGTATCATGAAACATCACCATTTGGAAATGTAACTAAATCTAAGAAAGGCATTGGTTTACCAGTCAGATTCCATTGTGGATACAGGAGAGGTGAATGGGCGGAGTCATGCCCCTGTTGGGAGGGATAAAACTCATTTTCTTCCTCCACCTTTGGGGTATGGAGGAGATAGCAGTTGTTCTTGGACTGGTAATTTCATGATGTGGATATGATGAGAGTGTGAATGGCCAGTGAATGAGTCCTTTATTTTAATTCTGCACCATAACAACCCAAATCTACTGAGCACTGGCCAAGTACATTGGCCAGTAAAACGAGTGCCGAGGGAACTACAGGGTCATGAAGATGGCCATGCCTCATGCCTTATCTACCATCAAACTGAGGACTTACAACAAGAATCCAAATAATAGCAAAGGTCAGTGTGATATCACACACACATATGAGATACGCAGTATTGTTGGAATCCAGACAAAGCAGTGGTTGCCTGTGTTGGAGGCTTTAGGTAAGGCTGTGAGGTAGGGATGCAGGGCAGAGCTGTGGGAGACCAGCTGAGGCAGCTCTGCCTCTGCCATCCATTGACTGTGTGTCTCTGAGCATGTAGCTGATCTCCTCCCTCAGGTTTAGTTCCACATCTGTGAAAATCAACAGGGTACAGAAATGTTTCTCTATGCTTTCTGGAAGGAAAACGAGGCCAGGGGAAAGATGGGAGCACAGAGTCATTAGCCTCACTTAGTGCATTTGAGTAGTGCCTAAGATATATGAGACCCTGCCTTAACACACACACACACACACACACACACACACACACACACACACACACACGCACACATATGTACACACACACCACATCCTGAATATGTTATGGATTAAAATTTAAGATCACAACCAACAACAATAAATATTTTGACAGTCATTGTCATGGAAAATTTTTCCACCAAGAAATAACTGCTTATTAATACTGAGTTATTTAAATTTTATTTAAAACAAGCCTTGAGGAATGGGTGAATGGGAGAACATGAGGTAATCTTCACTTTTGTGCCTTCCACAATCCCCAGTCCTTCCACATGTTGATTTGTCCACTCATTCTCTTGCCCTAGGGTAAGAGTTCTCTGAGTTCTCATAAAGGAGACAGCATCAATTAATCGGGAAGAACCTCAACTAACCTTATCAGGCAGGAATAGGGCAGTGGGACTGACCTGGGCCCGCCTTCAAAGAGAGTTTTGGTTGTCTTAGGCTTCGTCTTGTACAATAGTTTCCAATTTGGAATTTTTTCTGTGACCAGTGGTGAGGTTATGTGGCCGAGTGCTTGCCCAGAATTTGGGACAAACTGTAGGTGATCCTCAGAACTCCCAGAGGGGGAAAGTGTCTGCCTAATGCTCTCACTGTAATTGATTTCTTCCTCTCTTGAGCTTCTGCCTTACTCAAGAATTTGCTTATCAGTTTTACAGGTCTGTGAGATGGCTCACGGGGTGACTGCTGACAGCACAAGCCAGGCTTGTCTGGATGTGACTCCTGCACTCTGCATGTTGTCTCTAACCTCTACATGGATACTGTGGCATGTGGACTTATAGACACACTCACGTGCACGCGCGTGCAAACACACACACACACAGATAATAAATAAAATTTGAAGGCACATTTCTTTATTTTTCTTTCAGTTTCATTTAGTCAGCATCCTTGGTTAGCAAGTTATCCTGTAGACACTATCGATTATAGCCCCAAAAGCAAAGAAAAGGAGGCGGGATGTGTTCTTTGCCGAATAGCAATCTTCCATTAGTCTGGGAGACCCTTGGTGGAGTTTATTTATCATTCTGATTCCATGAAGCTCATTTTGCCAATATTCAATTTTTATTTCACCTTTAAGACCATATCCTCACTCTACTTAGGGATTTTTAAAGGCAAAATTGCTATTTGATTTTGGAACACATTGACTGGTTAAATCTGACTGATTCCATCTGGAAATGCTGTATTCTTCGGAATTAGAAGAGGTTTTGTTGTTTTTGGTTTTTGTTTTGTTGTTTAAAAACAAAAATAATGCTCCAGACAAGGGTCGGTGATGCCTCTGACATTAGGTACTGTTATTCTTTCCAGCTTAGTAATAGGCACTGTGGAGAGTGTGTTCCTCTCTGAGCTAATATCAAGTCCATTCAACATTATGATTAGGAAAGCCAGATGTAGTTAAAAATGTGACCCTTAGTCAGTATCAACTTGTAGAAGTGTCAGTGTGGTCTTATGTACCCATCTCTCCCTCAGTTGCCTTTAATAGGAAGGAGGAAAGATGTGCATCCCCCCCCCCCTTTTTTGAGTTACAGAAAATCCTCAGTCCACTTCGTGCTGAGTAGCCAAATCAAACCCAAAATCTATAATGTTAGCTTCCAGAAATGTTGGTAATTTTTCAAGCCCCAGGACACAATTAGTTCAGCGTTGTATCCACAGCCTCTGGGGCTATTGTATTCTCGAGAGAGCTCCTCTCTTTTCCCTCCCTTATGTAAGCGTCCTTTCTTCAAAAGCTGCCTAGCAGAACCGCATGAGCCTTTACTCTTTTGTTTCCAAACCTATCACCATTGGACTTATTTCTGTCCTAACAGGGAGATCTTAGGAATGCCTTAAATAGATAACTTTTTGAGACTCTGATTTTAGTTCCTTGATAATGGATAAAGTTCAAATAATAGATCCAATTTTCTGACATTTTCCCCCAGAGCTAAGCAAGATAAGCCCTGTAGAAAGCTCAGAATTTTAAAAGCGGCTGGCTTGCTAAATTAGGACCTAATTGTTCTTGAGTGTCTCTGTCGGGATGGACACTTTAAACCTCTGTGGAGACAGGTCTCATTTAAAACCTGGCTTTTGGTCAGCATACCTCCTATTCATGGAAGCTGAGTGGGGGGATCATATGTCCCATGAACAGATTTCAAAAGCAACTGAGCAGCTTTCTATGCCTTAGTCTTGGAACTGGGTGCCCTAAACTTGGTTTCTCATTACTGTATAGAAATTCAGGAAGTAGAGATGAACGTCCCCTTGGAGGGAGATGAGAAAGTGCATTCTGAGGTGGAAAGCCACCACAGCCACTGGTGTCCCGTCTAAAGGGAGACAGCAGGTAGGCAGACTCATCCAGCAGCCGGAGGAGAGCATCAACTCGAGTTTCCTAAGTTTTATTCCCACTTTTTCCTTGTATGTACATGTGGAGAAATCAGTTTTCATAGCCAATTTAATTCAGGAGTGAGAGACTAACTGGTCACCCTATGGGCACAAAGTATGGTTTCCCGAGTGAATTTAGAGACTTGTTTCTGCAGGCAAATGATACTGAGACTTTCAGTGAGCCATCCATTGGTCGGATCTACTCTGCACATTAAATGACCTACCTACTACACACTGGGTTCTAAGGCATTCTGAAGAATCACAAACCAGGGAGCTGGGTTTGCTGTCCTCAGGTTCTGCATTCAGGCCATTGTTTAAATTTTCAAATATTAGAGTGTTACAATGCCAAAAGGAAATCTTCCAGTTCTCGGGAACATTAGAATGGCAGCAGTGTGCCAGTGGCCTCGCTGGGATAGCAATTGGTTGCTGAGTTGTCTGAGCCGTTGCCATGGGAGAGTTACTGAACTGACTGAGAATCATTAAGTACCTACTGTGTACAAAAATATGACATTATCCCTACAAAGACAGGTTCTAGATGACGGAGTTCTCAGAGCCCGGAATTAGAGACGAGAAGTAGGGGAGGGACGAGGGCCCGGGGTAGAAAGTGGTGTTAGCTGTGGAGCAGATGTTGGCACCAAGACAGCACTGTAATTTTGTTCCTGGGAAATCACTGAAGTCTGACTTCAAAGCCTTCCTTCTCCAAAAGACATTACCTCCTTCACTCATAAATTCCTATTTTCTGGGCAGCCTTTGAAAAATCTCTCATTGCTTATGCATGAGGACTTAAATTGCAACACCTGATAGGGATACTTCACCGTTAAGAAACCTGCCTGAGTGATTCCACTAAGGATAGGTGACATTTGTGATCAAAGAATGGTGATTAGAGACGTGTGTCTGTTGAATTTGTTGGAAATCAGTTTAATTATTCGTCCTCATTTATGCTAATAACACTTTCTCTAGTGTCATTTAAGGAACTGGGAGGTGATCATGTATGGTAGTATAGAGATGAAGGAAAAAACTGGGCGTCAGGCGTTCTAACAAGAGCTGTTTCACGGTTCTAAAGTGGAGCCTCTGCTCCCAGAATGGGTGATCTTTTTTTTTTTTTTTTAATCTTGAAATACTTTTATTCTTGATCTTTTCATTAGAAGATCTCTTCTTGTGTACACCATGGATGCTCTATAATTAACAGTCTTCCTTTTCTTAACTGTTTAATTAAGAGTGGAGGCCAACAGCTATTTTATTGCTCAAGCCAATGAATGGATAGCATTCCAGGATGGTGTTGTTAATTTTGCATCATTGTTGGAGGATTTAACACACTGTAGCTTCAAGTTTGCCTTTGATGCCATTTCAGAGGATTGCTTTCTTCTCTCAAAGTGATAGCCTTGGGTCTAAATACACCTGCTGGGTAATTGTCAAAATTATATCCATGGGAGTGGGGGGGGGGGGGGGGGGGGAGGGAATGTGCCTTTGTCGACTTTGCCATAGCAATCCCAGCCGGGGATAAATTGCACTGTGAGATGTGCTGATGACAAATACCAGAAGGCTGTGACAGGTGAAGGTGGGAGGGGCTGAGACAGAAATGTAAAAGTTGTTATTGGATGTGGTCAGGATGCCGGAAAGAGGAAGCTGACATGGCCAGAACTGGCTTACCTTTCCGGGTTCGGGCCAGGCAAGTTAGACCCTGCTTCAGTAGACCCTGAGCCTACAGGGCAGTGAGAAGCACAAAGCTCAGGGGTCATCGTTTATGCAAATCTGTGTCTAGACTTCCTCATTATTGTAGTTGTATGTGTTAGACTTTTTCAAGTCTTATGTTCATCAAGTTTTCAGATAGTCAGTAGATGAACTGAACTCATGATCCACCCATGTGGCAGTTTTAGAAAGGAGAAAGAGAAGTGTGTGCTGCCTAGTGTGTTATGACAACCTTGGCATAAGCTAGACTGGTCTGGGAAGAGGAATGTTAATTGAGAAAATGCAAGCCTGTGGGGCATTTTCTTGCTGAGTGATTGACTCGTGAAGGCCCAGCTTACTGTGGGTTGTGCTGTACATGGGCAGTTGTCCTAGGCTGTGTAATAAGAAAGTGGATTTTTCAAGCTGTGGGTAGCCAGTGAGTAAGCAGCACTCCTCTACAGCCTCTGCATCAGCCCCTGCCTCCAGGTTCCTGCCCTCTCTGAGTTCCTGCCCTGACTTCCTTCAATAGTCAACTAAGACATGGAACTGTAAGCTAAAGTAAACCATTTCCTCCCATGTCATTTTTGGTCACTTTTTAATCACAGCAATAGAAACCTAAGACAAATAGTTTTGTTATCGTACTTGACGCAGAAAGGAGTGTAGACAGTTGGTGTGTGGCCTCTGTGTTTGAGTGCCCCTGAGATGGACAAGTGGAGAGGACCCATCCACTGGCCACTAGGTTGAAGGCCAATGGCTGCCCCTTAGGGCATTTGAATATTGGAGCCAGAGCGGGAGCTGGAAAGAGTAAGAAATTCTTCTTCTAATTCCTAGACTCCTTCACACTCCAACACCCTGGATTCTAGACTGATTTCTGACATCACGGAATATCTTCCAGTAAGAAAAGAGCCAACACGGTATAATAAATTGTGTCCTTTTCTCTGTCCTCAAATGGACTGCTCTAAAAAGAGAATTGGAGGTAGACAGAAATAAACCCCTCATGCAGATTCATGCATGGGGAATAGTCTGAGATGTAGTTCCAGTTCAGATTCAAAAGGCCCGTTTAGACTATTTCCTTTTTGTTTTGTTATTTTATTTATTATTATGTCTTTTAGTTTTTGAAATTATAATATAAATGCATCACCCTCCCTTTCCATTTTCTTCCTCCAAACCCTCTTGAATACCACTTCTTGCATGCTGTCAAATTCATGGCTTCGTTTTTCATTATATACATATTTTCCTGATTTTAGTGTTTTTTAGCTGCCTGTAGTTCTTTTGTAGGCTTGAGGCCTCTGAGTCTTTCTGCAACCCACAATTGCATGTCTGTTGTCACTGCCTTTGTTCATCTCATGTTTAGACAGTCATGTTACTGAGACTTTATGGGTGTAGCTTCTGAAAGTCCTAGAATACAAAGTCTCGTAGCAAACTCCCTGATCCTCCAGCTCTTAGAATCATTCCACCCTCTTTTATGCAGTGTTCCCTTAGCAACAGCAGTGGTATTGTGGATGTATTATTTGGGACCAAGTATGAACTGGGTCTGGGAAGCATGCACTTAAGAAATCTAGGAGTATGGAGAGGAGGTGCTGGGGCAGTTGGGGTTCTGGGTCTAGACGAGAGGAAACAGGAGGTAGAGATGCACCATATCCTAGACACTGCTGAGATGGACGACCAGGGAGCATATAGACTGAGGACATGAGGAGCAGGCGTGTTCACCAGCCTATGTTGTTCACCAGCATGTGCGCGTGACAAAGGAAGAGGATTATAGTGACCTATTTTGAAATCCTCTTCTAAGTAAGAAATCATATTAAGGCTTCAGAAATCAAGGACTACAGACCATCTAGGGATGGGACAGAACAGAGAAATTAAAGCCTGAAAAAGGCAAGTAGGAAAAACACTGTCCATTAAGGGCGGCCATCCATTTTGGCCAGAGAAGCAGTTTGGCTTTTGAGACTATATGGGTCATGTTGTGATGATCACACAACATCTGGGATGAAAAAAGAAGACAAGGCGATGTCTAGCAGTGATACCCTTGTGTGCACTGTGATGCTTAGTGAGGCAGCAGAGGTGATGCGCTGGATGCCATGCACAGCGGAGACTGTGTGTGAGCACACTCATTAAAACAGTGGAGTGTGGAATTCGTAAAAGTAGAATCTTTCTTCTAAGGAGCATAAGACACAAACTGCCATCCAGTAGGTCCGTGTCGGTCTCCATTCTGAGGGACCACTGGGATTTGTGACTGGTAAGGTGACCAAATGGAGAGACACGGGGTCTGCCTGCCTAGCCTGAGACGTAGGAGGAACGCTGATGGAGAATGGCAGGCATGGGAGTTGGTTAAACAGTCTGTCAAGTTTAGGCATTCTACCTCCGAATTATGATGTTAAATCCAAATGGGATATTCTAAAGTAGCTGGGAAAGAAATCTGGCATGCAGATACTGACTGGAGCCTAAAGAAGGCGTGTTGGAGTACTCTGTTAGGAGAAAAGAGTTGGTGTATTCTCTACAGCAGAGAAGAAAGGGAGAACAGAGAGAAGGGGGGATGAGGAGGGAGGGAAAGAGAAAGACAGAGACATAGAGATAGAAACAGAGAGAAGGGAACTTTTATCTATTAGAGTCCAATTAGAAGAAAAGCCAAGTAGAAGGCACATGTCAGTTACTCTCTCTTTCTCTCTCCTCATCCTTCCATCTACACTAGTGATTTGACCTTAGGTAATTATGGGAGCTGGGTGAGGTGTGTTTCTCACCTGAAGCCATTAAAGTTTAGAGTCAGAAGGAGTAAAGATTAGGCAGAACCGCTGAGTAGAAGCTGAACCTAACATCAGTTCTTACTACCTTCCAGCCTCAGTGATGTGACTTTAGGAGGATCTGGTATTTATGTGTATAATCCACACGTGCTGGCCTGAGGACAGACAGACTCCCAAGTTCATAGGAAAAAGATCTAGAAATGTGGCACAGGCCAGCTGTGTGAGTAGAACAATAGTGCTGGGTAGCGAGATAAGTTAGTTACACATCAAAGCAAAGACCGAAGCATAGAGGCTCTTCGCCCCTCTTATGAAACAGTGAAGAGTGCGCATGCCTGCAGCTCTTGCTAAGTGCTTTAGTACATCCGAAGTTTGTAAGGAAATGATGACCTCAACTGAGCCATGTGTCTTCAGTGAGCACATTAGCACTGCATGCGTAGCAGGGTAATGTGCGCCTGTGACGAATTGTACTCAGGATACTAAGGAATTCTGGTGTGACCTGGAGAAAGCAAGATTGTATTTTCATGCATAAAATAAATGAGTAAATAAAAAGCTATTCCCTGTGGTTGTTTTGGTGCAGGGAAATGTGGCAGGACTTTCTTGGAAGCTGTACTGTCTATGATTGGAAGTAGCATTATTTATATAAATTGTTTGGAATAAGCAGTTATGATGAAATATCACATTTTTTTTCTGTGAAACTGTCTATTTAATCTCAATATGTATATTTAAAATTTGACAGGATTACGGATGATCACTCAAAAAAAGAAAGTGCTTAGCCACTTTGTGAATGACAGGGGAAGGGTGGCTTGTGTCACTGTGTCTGGCATGAGGACTGGAGAGCATGGCAGACTTCAGACATGGAGTCTGCCTAGCCTCGTTAGCTCCTCTGCTGTTACTGCAGGCAGAAAGAGTGCTGCATTGAGTGGACATACAGGGATCATGGAGCCCATGGCTTGGTTGCCTGTTCTTTTTTCTGTTGTTATATATTTTAAAAAAATTAATCCAGCTCTCTGTGTGTGTGTGTGTGTGTGTGTGTGTATGTATGTACGTATACACCCACTTGCAAATCTTTATCTCAAACTCTGACCTTAAGTCCAGACACTCAGTGTAGTTATTCCATAGGTTCCCCACATGGTTAAAAGAGAATATTTGATATTCCTGCACCCCAGGACATTATACGTCTTCCTCCAAGCTCCCCGTCTCTAGCTAGCACTGCCATCTAGCCAGAGGCTCACCACAAAAGTCTGTCCTCTCTTGCATATACACATCGCCCTATGAGCAACTCTTGGGATGACCTCCACAAACCTCAGCTGTGCCCTATTTTCTCCATCTCCACTCCTGGCTCCACAGTCCCAGCCTGCAGTTACTTCTTTTCCCTAGTCCTAACAACATGTTCCTGGCCAGCTTCCATGCCCCATTTTCTTTTTTATGTGCTGTTTCCCATCTAGCAACTGGAGCAAACATTTAAAACATGACCCAGGTCATAGTCAACCCCATATAGATCTTCTGAAGTCTTCTTAGCCTACTTGGAGGTGGCGCCATTATTTTCCTGGTGGCTCATAGTGCTCCATGCAATCTAATATATGCCTCTGCCTGGCTGTCTCTATCATGACTCCTTTTGGAAATACAGTAAAATTTCCATTGGTGCAAATATTCTATGGGTTTTGTTCACTGCTGTCATTCTAGCACTTAAAAGGGTCTGGCATCCAGAAGACATACACTGGGAACCAGTGTTACAGACAGTCAGAAATGGGTAATACTAAAATCAAGTGGATGATGCCATATATAAACACTTGAACACAACATGGGGTACCAGGCTGCTCTGTAGAAAGCTTTGCTTAAAGAGGAGGTGATATTTGAGTTTTTGCTGCTCTATACTGTCAGTTAAATAACTCTGAATAGTACTTTTAAATAGCTACAAATATTTCAAACATTCTAGAACATTTCTCAGAATGCAGACCAAAGAGAGAAACAGGCTTGAGCTATGAGCAAGAGATGGGAGATTGTATAGTTAGCACTCAATGTCATTCAAGTCTACAGAGGTGATGGGGTGACACAGAAGTAATCCCAGTGGAGGAGGAAGACTGAAGACTGAAATCTGAGTTTCAGAAGGAAAGTCAGGGCCAGAGTTGTAGATAAAGGGTAGGGTATTTACATACACACACACACCACACACCACACACACACACACACACACACACACACACACACACACACACACACACCACACATTTCCAGAGCAAGAAACAGGAGTAATTAAGAGAGTACCGCAAAGTCCAGTGTCCTGCTTCTGGATGGGGAGGGTTGTGAAACTGTTTACAGTAAGGACGGAGTCTTATCTGAAAGGGCAACAGCGCTATGAGGAGGAGAAGAAATGAAAGAGTGAATCATAAGCAAGTCATAAGGCAACCACAGACCTCTAGGACGGTGGGACTGCATGATGAAAGAAGAAGGCTGGCTGGAAAGAGTGAGAAAAGTCATAAGCTCAGTTTTATTTATATGAAGTTTGAGAAGCCTGTGGATCATATGGGAACTCTTTTTTTTTTTTTTTTTTTTTCAGTGAAAGCACAGGAACAGGAAGGAAATACAAATGAAAGTGGGAATATGGGTTTTGAAAGTCCATATGCAGCAGTAGCTAATGATAGCGCAGGTGATGGTGAGAAGAGAAGCAAGCAAGGACGACGTCCTAGAAAATCACGAAACTCAGCTGTGGGATGAAGGAACAGGAATGTCAAGAGGGTGGGAGTCATGTGGCTGTGTTGCCAGAATCCTGGCAAGATTGAAAACAAGGAGGGTATCATAGGCAGTATCAAGGACACAAGAGAAATGGGATGAGATGACGTCTAAGCAGCACCTTCAGAGTATGGATGTGGGCTACACCGCTCAGCAAATGCTATTGGAGGAGATGTCAGAAGAACAGGCAGATGAGGGTAGGAGGTGAGGGAGGCAGAAGATGTGTACATAGGACCATGTTGTCAGGGGAGGAAGAAGGAAGACCTTCAGAAGATGCAGCATGACGGCAGACATGGATGTCGGTGTTCTACCATGTCACAACACCAGCTCCTTGGCTATGCCCCATGGGAAAAGCAGTTAGACCCTCTTCATCAGTGTCTCTTTTCTGTGAAACAGGGCATCAGTAACTGTTGCATGGTGCGATGAGATATGTCCTGTCCATCTGAGGACAGCACTCATCACAGAAAGCTCATAACAGATTCTTGGTTTCTGCTGTGAGTCTTAAAGACAGTGGAGAAGATCTGATTTGATTAAGAGGCACCTAAAGGAGGCAGATGGAAAACAAGCAGGATGCTCAGCTACTGATAAAGACCCAAGCAGATGGACGAAGAGAGACATGAAGACAGTCATGGCGCGCTGGAGTATATATGAAGATGTTAACCATTGTTCAACAGTTCAGCAAAGCCCCATGAGGACAGTGTTTATCTATTTCAGCACTGCCTGAGGCTCCGTGTGGAGGCTGCATTCTTTAGACAATATCTGTGTCTTAAAAGAGGAACCCTGCCTGAGGGGTGATGAAACACACCTTTAATCCCAGCAAGGGAAGGCAGAAGCAGGCAGGTCTCTGAGTTCAAGTTCACCTAGGTCTACAGAGTGAGTTCCAGGACCGTGAGGGTTACACAGATAAACACTGTCCTGCAAAGATGAACTCTGGTATAGTTTAGAAGACACCGATAGTTTGGTCATTACCAAAAGCAGAGGCAGAAGTCAGTGGTCATCTTGAAGTTGGTGCTTTGCTTGAAAGTAGAGGTGTGAGGTCTTCTCTATCCCTGTATTTTTCATGGAGTATAGTGAAAGTGATAACCTTGCTACTTCTTTGTATTAGCTAACAGTGTTTGGCTTTGATAAAGCATCTGACAAATGAAACTAAGAAAGGAAGGGTTTATCTTGATTTTCAGTTTGAAGGTACAATTCATCTGAGTGGACAAGTCATTGCAGCAGGAACCTGAGATAGCTGGTCACATTGCAAGAAACATGGAGTTGAATTCCAGTGCTCAGCTTGCTATCTTTTCTTTTTTTTCTTTTTCTTTTCTTTTTCTTTTTCTTTTTCTTTTTTTTTATGTAACCCAGGAATTGATCCAGGAACCTGTGGGATGGTGCCAACCATAGTTGAAATGTGACTATGTAGTCACCTTAGTTAATCTAATGAGGCTTGCTCCTCACAGGTGTTTCCAGAGTCTGTCTGCTAGGTGACTCTAGAAGCTGTTAAGTTTATAATATTAACTGTCACAGAAGGGACTTGTGGACAGACAACATCACAGAGGGAACCAGCTCATGAAGTTCAAAAACTGCATCCCCATGTGACATCCCCGTCTCTTGTTGTCTCCAGAACACTCATTATTATGGGCTGTGATGTGGACAGTAGTGATTTTCGGACGCCTCCAGTGGAACTATTCTGAGGATGATGTGATGTCAGGCATGGACTCCCATATGAATGTACTCACCATTATTTTTGTGCTCAGAGAGATCTTTAGCTGGCACAAATACTTTTGTGACTTAGGAGAGTCACTTTCAAGCCCCAGAACTCAAGAGTCCTAGAGACTACCTTAGAGCTCAAGATAACACCTTTTATGTCTAACAAACTCCAAAACATTGGACTATTCAAGCATGGTCTTTATTAGCTATCTAGTGCTGTGTAACAAATTGCCCCAAATGGATCAACTCAAAACAACAGAGAACTTGTTACTGAGTCGGGAAGAGGTTCATGATGTGATCCAGGGCTGTAGTCAGCGCCGGCTTGGTTGTGAGCCTCGATGACTCAATAGACTACAACAGAAACCTTCTGCCATGATAGCAGCCCATCTCTTACAGAGGCTGAAGCCCAAGACAAGTATCAAAGAGGCAGACACAGTTCTTCTGTGACCAAATCTCTAGCATTACTTCCCATACTTCCACTTTCTTCTACTGGTCAGAGATACATCAGGCCTTACAGATATAAAGCAGTGTAGATCCTCCTTGTGTGTGTGTGTGTGGGGGGGGGCGTTGAATGAAAATGTTTCCCATAGGCTTATAGGGAGTGGCACTTTAGGGGGCATGGCCTTAGTTGGAATACTTGTTGTGTATTTGGAGGAAGCATGTCACCAGGAAAAGGCTTTGAGATCTCAGATGCTCAAACCAAGCTCAGTGCCTCATGCTCTTCCTGCCGTCCACATGCAGAACTCTCACTACCTCTCCAACACCATGTCTGCTTATGTGCTGCCCTGCTTCCTATCATGATGACAATGGACTAAACCTCTACACTGTAAGCCAAAATGCTTTCCTTTACAAGACACATGGTCACGGTGTCTCTTCACAGCAATAGAAACCTTAACTAAAACAGTACCTCTCAAAGAGAGGAATGTGGAAAAAATGTAAGGACATGTTTTTTAACATTATCACACTTCTGTACAAATCAGGGAGGAGTCATCTGCATTTTCTTTTGGACATCGGCAGAATGGAGCTGCTAGTGATTTAGGCACAACTAGCATAGGAAGACTCAGTTAATTTGCAAGGGTTCATGAGGTACTAGCTGCTTCCTGTAAAGTGGCCACAGCTGACTGACTGGCGGGATTACCACAGAGTGGGAAGTGGATGGGGGAGTTTCTCCGACCCTGCTACATCAGAGTTGGGAATGCCAACAAGCAAGAAGAGAGGGCAATGGCAGCAGTAAGAGGGCCACTGTGAAAACCTCTGCAGGTAGTCAATTCCTCTCAAGTCATCTGAAATGACTGAGGGCCGTTTCATTCCTGGCTGTGGACTCAGCCAGCATTAACTGAACCTTGACCATGTGTCAGACACAATTAGTGTGATATCTATGTGTCTTAGTTAGGGTTTCATTGCTGTGAAGAGGTACCATTGACCATGGCAACTCTTATAAAAGAAAACACTTCACTGGGGCTGGCTTACAGTTTCAGAGGTTTAGCTCTGTATCATCATGGTGGGAAGCATGGTGGCACATAGGCGGACATGGTGTTGGAGAAGGAGCTGAGAGTTCTACATCTGGATCCTGGGTGTAGCTTGAGCATAGGAGACCTCAAAGCCTGTTTGCACAGTGACCCACTTCCTCCAACAAGACCATGCCTACTCCAACAAGGCCACACCTCCTAATAGGGAGGCTC